>NC_054832.1:5701432-6006432 GCF_018345385.1 Vulpes lagopus | reverse complement strand
TCTCTGTCTATAATATTGCTGTCTGTCTTCTGCCCATCATTATATTCTAAAGAAGGTCCTGTTTGTTAAGACTGATTCTTGGACTTAAAAAAAAAAAAAGATTTACTTATTTTTATTTTAGAGAGTGGGGGGAGGGATGGAGGGACAGAGGAAGGGTAAAGAGAGAATTTCAAGCAGATTCAATGATGAGCACAGAGCCCACTGTAGGGCTTGATCTTATAACCCTGAGATCATTACCTGAGCAAAAATCAAGATTCAGTTACCTAACTGACTGTGCCACCCAGTTACCCCTGATTCGTGGACTTTTGAAAGGGAGAATCAAGAGGAATGTTAGTGTCATAGAAGGAAAAGGAGGCAAATGGAGTCAGGGCTTGGGGGTGAGAGTGGTAGATATTAAAGGGAAAAAAAAGATTTCTAAGAGATGTTGAGGGAACTATGGATTTCCTTGATAGAGACTGAAACACACATACATAGATATTTCATATACATGTATATGAAAATGAAGGACTAGAGGCACTTAGAAATAACTTTTATCTGCATGGATTACATTTGTTTTTTTTTTTCACCAGGATATCTCTCTCGGCAGAAGTACATGGTGACATCTGAGCATTCCACATTAATTACCTCAGTTCCTCATAACAACCATGCATGGAAGGTAGACATCTGTGCCATAGTTTATGTCTGAGGACACTGAGGTTCAGAGAGATCAAATTTTCATCTGTGGTCATATTGCTAAGCACTCACCGTGCCAGTCCAATCTAGATCTCCTGATCATCTCCAATGTTCAGCCTCCGTCTGCTCATGACTCACTCTCTGGTCTATTCCTCCAATGACCGGAAGCACCTCTATGCTCAGGGTTGTAGGTGCCTCAAATAAAGCCAGCAGTAGCTTGAACCACACACACAAATTCCCACTTTCTCCTTTCCATTTTTTTATTTTTATTTTTATTTATTTATTTTTAAAAATATTTTATTTATTTATTCATGAGAGACACAGGGAGGGGGTGGGGGGCAGAGAGAGAAGCAAGCTCTAACAGGGAGCCCGACGTGGGACTCGATCCCAGGTCTCCAGGAGCATGCCCTAGGCCGAAGGCAGGCGCTCAACCGCTGAGCCACCCAGGGATCCCCTCCTTTCCAATTTTTAAAAGATTTTATTTATTTATTCATGAGAGACACAGAGACAGGGAGAGGCAGAGGCACAGGCAGAGGGAGAAGCAGGCTCCGTGCAGAGAGCCCGACGTGGAACTCAATCCCAGGACCCTGGGATCATGCCCTGAGCCAAAGGCAGGTGCTCAACCACTGAGGCCCATCCTTTCCATTTAGAACTTGCCCACACTCTGGCCTCATTTGTTCTTCAGCCTGTTTAGATTTATAACCCAGTCAGGTCTCATTTAGCTAATATTTGGACTTAGTAATCTACCTTCAGATTTTGACAAGAGAAGGATGAGCAACCCCATTGCTTTTCCTGCTAAAGACCCTGGTATACCACCCAGCCAGTACTTGCTGCCCTCAGACCCTTCTCCTCTGGAGTTGGGGGAGACATATGCAAACTCTTAAATTATATTCACTTTACAAATTGAACACTTTTGTGTTTTACCACAACATGCTAATTTAATACTGCAAGCCCCCTGTCTTTCCCACTTCATTAAAATAATCACTATCATCACTCTGTCTTTTAGTATGACACTATTCATTTTGCAAATTGCTTTCACATACATTAGTTATTCTAAGAGTCACAAGTACCCCCTGAAATATAGGACCACAGGAAATTTGGAAAATGGGTGGGGGGGAAAGCTGGTCATAAACAGCTACCCTAACATAACAGTGATGATAATGAGAAATCCCTCAATTTTTTTATTCATGGGCATTTATTCTGTGGATGTGTTTTTACTTAACATTATGTAATGGAATTCCTTCCTGGAGATACATAAAACAACTCATTATGATTCTAGTTACAATAAAGCTATAATTTTCCAACCAACCATATTCACTGCACTAGTTTACTCACATTATCAATCCATTATTATTTAACAAAAACTATTAAACATGTAATATTTTTCTTGTATTACGAATCAGAAATTTAGATTCCAGAGAGGTCGAATAGCTTGCTCAAGATAACTTGATAATTTTGTACTATAAAATAAATCAGTTCATCCCTATCTTAATTTTCATATGCTCTTCATTTTTGCTACTGTATGCAATATACTGAAATAATCTTTATATATTATTTTTCTATTGTGTTATTTCCTTAAATTAGCTTCCAAAAATCAATACTATTACTACTACTACTACTACGCGCACACACACACACACACACACACACACACACACACACACTTTTTAAGTTTATTGGCATAGGTTGAAGACTAAAATGCTCTAAAGCAACCAGCAGTAATTTATACTCATACCAGCTATTCATTTCACAGAACAATGGCTAGATTAGGTTGAAACATGGTTCCTCATTATTGCCCTAATTTTCATTCCTTTGAGCACATTTTTTCCATATGCAACCAAGCATTTGTATTTTCTTCTGTCTGCATTAATCCTTTACCACTTGCCACTTACCTATTGGAGTTCTAATGTTTTTCTTAGGCATATGCAGAGAATTTGTGTTTATAACCTAAGGTTGCAAGTGGGTGTGTGTGCATGTGTGTACATACATGAGAGAGAAGTCTGATGATCCCCTCAGAGGATGCACTTGCCTGCTCTGCATCCGTTCCTCTCCTTCTGGTCACAGAAACTGGTTTGCCTTTAGTAACCAAGATCCTTCCACACTAAGCCTGATGGTACAGTTGCCATCAGAAATAGGATCCTCCTAGCAATAGTAGTGGTCTAACATCCGGAAACCAAATTCAAGATAGAGTCAATGGAAGACTTCTGCAGAAATTTTGCTGGAACCCGTTGGGAAAGAGGTCCTCTCCTACTCTGGAATGCCTAATCTTGGAACTCATAGTGGCATGTTGTTCCTCAGAGAAAGGTTTCCTGGGAATAAAGTCATCATGAGGATAATAAAATAAAAAACAGCAGAGAGGGAGAAATATCACTGGAGTTCCCCAATTCCGCTAAGACTGAAACAAATCTTAGATGTGATCTTTTCAGTTGTGTGAGACTCTAATTTAAGTCACTTGAGTTGCATTCTGTCCCTTGCTATCAAATGTTGGATGAATTTGAATCTGCCTGCCAGCTTCCCATTCAGGGCCCCACTGGTTCAGAGAGCACAACTTGTCTAAACCAGTCTTCTCACTGGGTCCCATCTACTTTCTATTGCTCTTTCAATTTCCTTTGTCAAGGGTCTACACATTGGTTATAAAGACCATCCTGAGTGTCCTCAGGCAAGAGCTCCCAGTGATTTCCTCAATTTCTTATTTCAGATTCCCTTCTCTGGCACACCACCTTTTAAAATCTGAATCCTATGACTCTTCTCAGAAATCCCCATAAGTGGTACTTGAATGCCAATGCCCTACATTTTTTAAATACTCTCATTGTGTATTATTGGCTACACTTCCCTGATTCATAGCTGTATTCATGTTTGAAGTGTGGAATTCCATAGTGATGGTCAGGATCGAAGTGCACATTTACTCCTAAGCAGGTAGAAGGTGCTCAAAAGTATCTTATTGACTGAATAATTGTATGGACTAATTTAACACATATTGTAGCACATTAAAATCATCCTAAAGAGGAAAACAACTTGTTGTTTTGTTTTTTTCTTACATTGAGCACATTCATATGATACTGTTGGGGAAGATCATCAAGAGGATATAACCATTGGTCAATCCTTGAGCTGGGTCTGGACAAACAGAGGCTCCTCACTCCCTTCAGTTTCCTTACATGTGCATTCTGCTGACCTTCCCACTCTCAGAAGCTGCCCCAAACATATATCCTTGAGACAGTGATAAGATGTTGAGATCATCTGAATGATTCATATGACTGAATCCAGGTAACACCTCAACATAAACTTTTATTTGTAGGGCAGTTGCTGAGATCCCACTTTATACCCAGGACAAAAGTAAGTTCCTTTCTCATTTATAAATTCCTTTGCTTATTAAACCTGCCAACTTACCCATGTGGAGTGACCCGCCTCTTTCTTTGGTGTCTCCCTGCCCTCCCCCTATGGAGACCAGTTTCACATTACACCTTTGAAGCTCCCTAGGTTGCAAACTAACAAATGCTCTATTAGGTGAAGAATACCAGGTGTCTTTGGTGCTAAACTTTATTGATGTGAATTTTATTAAAAGATATTATTCACTGCCGATGTCCATGGCTTGCACAGCTAAAGCTATTGCTGAAATTTAAACTTCCTAAAAAACAAGATTCACATTATAAGGTCACAAGTGATCATGACAACAAGAAAATTGCAAACAAATAAATGATTCCATTCAATTATGGTCCCAAGCATAGAAAAGGCAAACCACAAGAGGTTGAGGAAAATATATCCTCCCTTGGAATCATCCTTTGGATTAAACAGATGCTGGTTCTGGAATGGAATTGTCTTTCTGACCAAAACCTACTGGGAATTAAACATGGTCTAGAATTAATCTAATATTGTCTCAGCCTTAATCACATTGTCCTCTTTTGATGTCATTCTCTGGCTCTTTTAGGGAAGTTTAGCTGTACTCAGACACACGTAATTCATTCTTAATCCTTTTTATCTGTAGACTTTCATATCTCAGATTTTGTTAATTGACAGCAGGATGTTTTTCTTTTCTAATACAAAATGAGAAAAATTGTTTTTCCTTGTGTTCCCTTCATTAACATTTCTGGTAAACACCTTAAAAAGAAGATAATTTTGCATCCACTCCTTTACTTCCTCTTCTCTCCTCCCTCTTGCAAAGGTGCCTTCCCCCAAACAGACATAGATTGACTTCTTGGTTGTATGAGCCAGTATATCTTCATCATTATCTTTCCAAAGAGTTTGATTCTCATTTTAAAATGGTGGTACCACAAGGATATATAATTTTAATCTAAAAGTCTGAGTTCAAATGCAAGCTCAACTTTTCATTAATTTACTTACTGATCTCTAAATACTTCTTAATTTGGAAAAAGCTTTTACAACAGTGCTTAAATTATACACTGATGTCATGTCTACCCTCTGAATATAAATATTATACAGTCAGAGGTCATTTCTTCTTTGCATATCTGTGTTTATGATGCGTTTGCTCAATCATAACCAGCAATATGTATATTTGTTATTGCGATTTGTAAATACAACTATTACTGCATATAATATAACATAGAAATTCACTGAACAGGTTTTATCTAATTTCACTTACTCTTTAATAGCACTGAAAATAGTTTACACATGAAATCCACATTATCCCTTTTATTTTCTTAAAAAGGCTGTTTTTGAGATTGCCTCAGTTCACTCATATATACGCTCACACATATACACACCTTGCCTGAAAGTATATTATAATTACAGATTACAGACTAATTAGAGTGTTATTTATGCCTGAAGATTACATACTAATTATACATGAAGTTATTATGGGAAACCTGGCAAAGGCTATGCGAGCAATTGCTATAAAATTACAAGTGGATGCTGTTTAATTTTATGATTATTTGTACCATATGAAAGAGCAAGTTGCCAAAAATCAAACCAGAAGGGTGCTGTGAATCTGTTATCCATGTCCTTTTAATAATGTTGAGCCTTAGCAATGCCAACAGCACAGCTTGCTTTGGTTTCAAGGACAGTGGCCTTGGGGGTAGGGCTAAATTTAGAACTCGTGCCTATGATACTGGAAGCACAACTGCTGTGAAGTATGTTCTAGATGCTGAGTTTATAGTTTGGAGATAAATAGTGAACATGGAGTTAAGGAATAATCATGGGTTACTAATAAAATGTTCAACTTTCTTATAATAATAGTAAATACATGAACAAATACACAAATAATACATAATAAAATGGTAGTAGTAATAGTCTGCGCTTGCTCTATGCCTATCACCCCATCATATTCTCACACCAGCTCAGTGAGGACCAGCCTATGAGGCACAATATTTCCGCTTTAGAGATGAGGAACCCGAGTGCAGGGAGACTGAGCTTGGAACCCAAGTCACACACTATTTGGTGACATTCCTACCTGAGAAGTCTTCCTCTAAGACTTGGGCTTTTAACTAATTATTTTCAGGGACAGAGGATGCCAACTGTTCAATCTCCCTCAATTCCTTTCCCCTGGTCATTAAAGATGCCCACAACAATGCAAATCTTTATTTCCTTTTCTCCAGTCTCAGGAAGAGGAACCACTGCATCCGTTCAAACTCTGAACACTTTCGTGATCTGCTCCTTTGTGGCCCTGTCCTCTTTCTCTCCCCTTTTATGTTCAACTGTCATCCTTTCTCTAGGCACATTTTCTTGGCTTTTACATATGACATTTTACTCACATTGAAAAGCATCCCTTGGTTCTGCCTCTCCATAAATCTCCCAACCGGTCTTATTCAACACCAACTTTATAAAAGAGTCTGCGCTCACTTTCTCTCCATTAACCACTACTCACACTTCAGCTCATGATGCCATGGAAGCCTCTGTCTCAAACATCTCCATGGACTAATGGATTGTCCTCAAGGTCACTGTGTTTGAATGTAATTCTCTATAGCACACACATCTATACAAAAGGATCTGGCCTCTTTACACACAGGGAATTCCTGATTCTAAGGCTCCCTGCATTTGCTCAACTACTGTGAGTTTCCTTACTAGAGTCTACATTTCCTCACCATTTTATCCCTAGCCCCTGGTATACTTTCTGGAAGATAATAAATAAGTGCCTGATAGCAGCTCAATGAATAAAGAGTCAAGTGAAAAACGCATTCCAAAAGTGATAATGCCTTCATTTTCCATGCTCTGAAATGATATTTGTTTATGGATTTTTGTCTTTTCTACCTCCTGACACTAGAATATGTCTTCCATGAGGATGGTAGCTTCTCTGACTTGTTCATACTTCTAACCTCAGTGTCCAGCATAACGCCTGGCAGGGGGTGGGTGCTTACTAATGTGTGCTCCATAAATACACAAACGAACATTTGTGCCTTGCATAAAGAAAAAAAAAAAGAAAAAAAAAGAAAAGAAAAGAAAAGGAAAAAAAAGAAAGAAAGAACAAAAACGACCAAACAAACAAAAAAAACTAGTAACAACAGTAAGAGAATCATGTGAAGCTAAGGAAGCCAATGAGGAAGTGTGGGAAAAGTAGAGAGAGAAGAAGAGTAGAGCGGCAGCCTCTAAGAGCTACCTGTGTTTGACTCTATGCGTGGTGTGATTCTGTAGTCATCCAGTGATGTGTCAGTTTGTGTGTGTATTTGTATAAAGGAACTAACATGGGCTAAACTGTGTGTGTGTGTAGAGACAACTATCATCTATGGGACTGTATGGAGGCATTTGTATCTGTGTTAATGTATCAGAATTAAGACTTAATAGGTTCTGCTCTCAAGATACAGAGAAGGGGAGGTGGGAGGGATATTGTGCTCTAGCATCTACCATGTGCAAGTAGCAGCAGCAGGGACAAGCATAAATGTTTGGTTGGATTTTACGTCAGCACTTTAAAGTTTGTGATAATGTCAAGGAATCAGACCTTTGAACACATATTTTTTGGCTTGTACATTTATAAAAGGGCAGGAAGTGTGTCTCCCAGGACAGGTTGTTCAGATAGTTTATGAACCTTCTTTGAAAGTAGGCATTTAATGTTGGGAGTTCTTCATCCAGACCACCCTCCTGCACAGACCCTCCTGTTAGAACTTGAGTGGTCACACTCAAGTTCTAACAAGCTCAATGGTTGTGACCTTGAGCTTTGGCATAAGTTCCTAGACTCAAGGATTGGCTCTGCTACTTACCAGTTGTGTGACTGGGACAAATTACCCAGATTCGGAGCACCTGCGTGGCTCAGAGGTTGAGCATCTGCCTTTGGCTCAGGTTGTGATCCCGGGGTCCTGGAATCAAGTCCTGCATTGGGCTCCCCGCAGGGAACCTGCTTCACCCTCTCCCCATATCTCTGCTTCTTTCTGCATAAAATCTTTAAAAAAAAGTACCTAGATTCTCTCTTGGCCTACTTTGATGGAGATAGAAAGAATTTGTAGCTCACAGGGCTGTAGCAAGGATACACTAGCACTATGCTTTTGGAGAAATAGATGAGATACACCTGTAAAACACACCGCATGGCACACAATAAAAACCATTTTTAAAAATCATTAATATAATTGTTCATATCCGTGATATTGTTTGATGCTTATAATTTAGGTTGGGGAGTGCCGTTTTTTAAATTTTCTGCATGAGAAAACTATGGCTCAGGGACTGAATTGTTTGTGGTTATGCAGAGTCTATCCTGTCTCTTTGCTTTTTAACCTGAGCAACAGTCCAGTACCCAGTTCATACAAGCCCAGTGTCCTCAATGTTTCCTCCACCTCATGCATCCTGGGAGGCTCAGTTCTCTACTTAGATATCTCCCCTTTTTCTGAAATGCTCAGTGCTTCAGAGTCGGCTGACTTCGGCTATGAGTTCTTTGTTTCAAGCCTCCTTGTGTCTCTGTAAACTAGCTCCTTGCATTTTATACTGTAGACAGTCCCTGTGATCACCATGCCCAACTTTCCTCAGGAAGAGACCTTCTGGTACCCTTCAACTCCCCTGTGGCTCCCCTACAATTCCTGCCTGAGTCCTACTGCCAGGACACATACCCCCTAATCAGTAGCCCAGATCTCCTTGGGGAGAAAATACAGGCCTCAGATTGGACCAGACTCTTCACATTGCCATTATCTTTGTTTTCTACTGCTCACCTGTCCTCAGACACCCTGATCCACTGGCTCAGGTCTTGCTTTCAAAGCAACAGCTGCATCTTAGACATAATGCTTCATTTTGTCCCTTCTCCTCACTAATGACTCAGCGGTGCTCCTGGATTCTGTGTGTCTCTAGTCATAGGGAAAAAAAAAATCCTACTTCATCCACAGCACATCCATCTGCTAGAATTTTTTATCCTCACAATTATTAAATGGTGTGCTAAGACCTGAGCCTTTTTATTTTTCCATTCCACCATTTTGCGATTTGCTACTGACCATTCTAGTAGACGTGGCAGACTATGCAGACCCACAAGAGAAGACTAGGGGGCTCATGGAAACATAGGGACAAACATTGTATGTTCTCATTCATTTGGGGAATATAAATAATAGTGAAAGGCAATATAAGGGAAGGGAGAAGAAATGGGTGGGAAATATCAGAAAGGGAGACAGAACATAAAGACTCCTGACTCTGGGAAACGAACTAGGGGTGGTGGAAGGGGAGGAGGGCGGGGGGGTGGGGGTGAATAGGTGACGGGCACTGAGGGGGGCACTTGACGGGATGAGCACTGGGTGTTATTCTGTATGTTGGTAAATTAAACACCAATAAAAATAAATTTATTATTAAAAAAAAAGAAACATAGGGAAGCAATGCAAACACAAGTACAATGTCAGCTTACGATCAGCTGATAGACTGTAAGATATCAAGAACAAGGATACTTTTAAAGATGTGTGGAGGGTCCCAAGATGGACATAAATATTCTCTGTCTCTCATCTGGATCTGTCTTAAGGCCAAAGCTTTGGCTTTGTTTTTATAGTCTGTCCTTTTCACGTGGGAGAACAGTGGCCAGATGGTGCTAGACAGGGATGTAACAGCGTTCACCAGGTGTCCTCTGGGGACACCTCCACAAATACCACACACCATGAGTGTGCCACTGCTCTTTTCTGAAGGGCTCTATCTCACTCACCATTTTGATGGGTCAGCTGAGTGGGATTCGCAGCACATTTGATGAGAGGGATGGTGGATGGTGAAGGATGTTTGCTTGTCCCACATTTCTCTTTCCCCCTTCACTAGCTAAATCTAAGGGGCACTTTTACTCAGAGCCTGCTATCATTTTGCCTTGACCATGATGTGACCTTCATTTCTAGGAGCTGACTCAGATGAAAGATTCAGGACTGGCATTCGAGTCTGTAGATCTATCCCCCTCTCCTGCCTCATTACCAATGCTGTGGAATTTATCTTTGGTTATCTTTATCCAACTCATAAAGCTGTCTGTATCAATCCAGTAAGACAACTCAGGGTGACAGGGAGAACTGGCATGATTCACTGTGAGGGAATCTCTGAGAAGCATCCTCCATTCATTGTTCCCATGTCAACCATGACCCTTAAGCCAACTCACTTAGAATGGAGAGGAAGCAATCAGGCATCCCCTAAATATATTTAGAATGTGTCCATCTCTTGATGATGATGGGGAAAGAAGGATGGGTTTGAAATTACCACGGTTCCATTACCTGCCAGGGACAAGAGTAAGTTTCTTCTTACCCAAGGAACAAATTTAAAGCAAGGCTGCACTTGCTTTAATAACTCTGCTGCACTCCCACCTTCTCCCAGAATCTCCAAGAAAAGCATACACAGCAAAGCAGGAATGAGACAGAGAGAGGTTAAACAGTTTTTTTTTTTTGTTAAACAGTTTTTATATACTTTGGTTATTTCAATATATGATAGCATGTGTTATTCAAGGGGAAAGCATTTGCAAAGTGGGCCACTCCTCACCTCCACACTGGAGTGCAAGCCTGCAAGAAATTACAATGGGCAATCATTTTGTTCTATATCCCCAGATGTGTGGTTTGGGGTCCCAAGTACTTAAATGATTTGCCTAAAGCTCTTCATAGAATTAACACAAAGAAACAGCGTTCCATCATAAAAGAGGAGGAGGGCTTTGATGTTAGACCAACAAAGTGTCTGATCCTGGTTCCTGCCTTGTGAGGCAAGTGATCATAAGCAAGTTTTGGAACCTTTTTAAGCCTCAACTCTTCCAGTTTTTAAAGTGCAGATGAAAATATCTAGTTCACTGTGTAATCTTCAGGATTAAAAGAGAGAGAGAGAGAGAGAATTAAAAACATGAAAGACACAGTTACTATAGCAATGCTTGGCACATCGTAGTTTAACAGTAATTCTAGTTGATCACTTTTCATCCTTACAATGCCCGTCACTGATGATTTCCAACATACTCACCGTAGTCTCCGTAATCTACCTGCAGTATCCCAGATCTGGGTACTCGTGTATGCCCAGTTCAGTGATTTAATGACAGGTACAGTGAAAGAATCACGCTTTCTGGCAAGGGCACAGGTGTCTCCTGTCATTCCAAAAGCTTTAGTATTGGGAGGGGGTAAGCTGTACAGAGGCATCCCCAGAAAGTTCCCAGGGGAGCCTAGAGGTGACATCATTTGGACCCCGCATCCACTCCTGAAGTCACTGAGCTGTGTGACTGGTGAGGACACTTGTATGATCGGTACTATGGATTTCTCTATCACTTGAAAAGTGATTATGTCAGCTGGTACAGACCAGGGCTTAGCTAAACACGAAGGTCCCATACCCTTTAAAAGCATAACTCCACTCATCATGTGTCCTCTTTAATGCTTGTCACCCAGTTCCAAACACCTGAACGATGTTCCTTGCCTGGGCCCTCCTGCAAACCCACCACAAAGCATCTACTGACAGACTTACATCCTTCTGGCACAGATCCAGCTCTGAGACTCCTGGCATCCTCATATCCCTACACTTCCCTTTCTTGGCTTCTCAAACTTTAGAACCAAATGCCCTTTATCCTTCCATAAAAAGACAAAAACAACAACAACAACAACAAAACCCTATTTTCTTCTTTTCTTCCAAGAAGAATTATAATTATATTACCAAAAAAGCTGGAGCCCAAATCATTTCACATACAAAAGCTAGTGTCCTTCACCTTTTTTCAGGGTCAGAGAGGATTTTTTTCTTAAGAAATACAACAACCAGTCATCCATTCCCAGAAGGGGAGGGTGTTTTATCTAATCAAGAAAAGATTCAGATATCCTCCAGAAAGGGCAAAGAAAAAGTTGAGTCTTTAGTTAAAAGTAAGTTTGAAAGTCTTGCTTCTATTGAAAGTTTGAATTGAATTACAAAAACAATGGAAATTAATCAACACTTGAGGGATTGAGATGATTTGAAACAAGAGAGAACTGCACTGGAAAAGAGTGCTTCTTTATGTAATTTCGAGTATTGTAACATTGACTTCTCAACTCATCTCTCACATTTTCCCTGTCTAATTGTTTATCAGTTTGAAACTAATGAAGAGCACGTCAAAGTCAGCCTTTCCTTGCCAAGACAAGCTAGAGGAGACACCTTCCTGTCCAGCTTCATTTCCAAGCTCCACTGACACACGGGTGCTCTTTCACTGAGACTCAGAAATCAGTAGTAGGCATCTCCATACCTTAACCAAGGTAGGAAAACATATATAGGGGAAAACATCACTGAAATTAGCACCAAATGGACCTGGACCTGGTTTTAAATTCCAGCTTGACTACATACTGACTTTATGAATTTGGGAAGTTAACATACAGACACTTATACTGCCGTTATGAATTTGACCAAGAATAGGGTTATGCCAGGACATCGACTATTTCAATGTTCATTTGCCTTAATTTTAATTTGATCTTTGATAAGATGAACTTAGCAATTGCACCCCAGTTGTCACATGTTGAAATGGGCTTACAAACACTTGTTTTCTTTTTGCTATTAACCTGGAATTTCGTGACCTGCATTTTCCAAGCATCAAATCCAGTTCCATTTCTGAGTCTTTTTACTATGCCACCTTTCTGGTCCTAGTCCACTTAGTATGAAGTTCAAGCGCCCAGTGTAACATTTAGACCAGTGTGAGCTTAAGTCCATTTCTACTACTTATCAGTTATGTAAATTCAGGCATGATTAACCTCTCTACACCCTGGTTTCTACATATTTAAAATTGGGCTAATTATATGATTATAGCTACCATCTGTTCATTGAAGATTAAACAAATTTACATATATATGTATATGTGTGTACCTGTGCATGTCTGGAACATAAAAGATAGAGTACTTTCAATCTAAAACATCCCACTGCATGCAGGTATATAAAGAACATAGTACCAGCTACTGACAAAAATATCAAGAGTTAAATTACTACTATTAATATATTAATTATAAATATACTTTGTTTAATTGTTTTCTCAGGAAACCCAATTTTACAGCACAGCATGGTGATATGCTATGTGAAACAAAAACACGATACATCCTTCCCCCCCTGAAAACATTCCTAAACATCTTTTGTCTCTCCCATAAAGCAGTTCACCATATGCACATTCATGTCTGGAAGACTGGCAAAGGAGAAACTGCCTATGCTTCAAAGCCATTCAATTCCCCAGCCTGATCCAGAAATATAAGTGAAAGGACAGTGACAAATCTTTGAGATAATAGCAGCAGGCGGGATCATGGAGGTGAAGAATTTGTTATCTGATGTAAACTGCTCATCCATGTGAGGTGGATGAACTCTTTGAGGGGTGCCATTTAGTTCACGGGCAAAGATAATTTACTGAGCACTACCCAGGACCTGAAGCCACAGAATTTGTTCCATTTGACTAAACAGACTGCTCTGAAGTACTTGTTTATTCCTCCTTGTTCATCCAATGCTGGGTCTAACGCATTAATAAGAAATGACAGATGATTTATTCACACTTCGTATTGTACAACTCTAATAATGACCACTCATTATCTCCACTTTTTGTTTGGTAGAAATTTTGATTTTTTTTTTTTTTGGCTGTGTTTTCAGATGGGACTAAGGTGTTTTTTTGGGGGGGCGGTGTTTTTTTTGTTGTTGTTTTGGTTTGGTTTGGTTTGGTTATTTGCTGGTAGTAATGGAAAATCAATTTTTGGAATTCCTCCATTTCTGATTTGCCTCTGGCATAGCCACTCTTTCTAGTGTGACCTCAGGACTGTATCTTCATGACCTCAGGAAAGGGAGGACATGCTATATACAATACATGACATGTGCCGTCTCCCCATAGAGGAGAAGATTGATATTCTTGCCTTCACCAAATTAAAAGCTTATGCAAATCAAAAGATACCATTAAGAGTCATAAGGGCTCTTATAGAGATTATATCAATGGCTTTTACAAACCAATAATGAGACAGCAGATAGGATACCAGAAAAGGGAACATTCCGCAAAGTGGAAAATAGAAATGGTAAATCAATCTGTGAGAAAGTAGTTAGTCTCATTAGTAATCACCACTCAATAACACTACATATTCAGAAAACTGGCTAAAATTAATGATGAATGAATGAGTAAACCCGCCAATGTCAAGAACAACTGAGATGGGGAGTACTGATATTGCTCACAGACTTCTGGTGGCACGACAAGTTCATATAATCATTTTAGTGAACAATGGCACCATCTAATACGTCTGCTATTCCAACACTTCTCTATCACCAGTAGGAAAAATGCACATAAATGTTGGGAGAAATTAAAAAACTATTCACAACAACACTTTTCACGTTAGTGAAAAACTGGATGAGACTCAAATGGCCATCAGTAGTAAAACTGGTGTTGTCACCCAACTGACACGTAGATTAACACAAATCACCAATTCACAGTCCCATATAACACGGATGAATTTTATAAACTTAACATTGAGTCAAAGAGACAAAGTAAGTTTCACTAAAAGGTTAGAGCATTGGGACTGGGTAAGACCCAGTGAGGGACTTATCAAGAGTCCCAGTGAAGAGATTCCGAACTTCTGGACATGAGTGGTATTATGTTAATTCTCAAATTCCAATAGGTTGTCTATGTATGTTGTATACATTTTTTGAATTTGTAGTATTTTCTTATAAAGAATATGTTTAGATTCATTTTAAAGAGTGTATTATGCTAAGTAAAATGAGTCAGCCAGAAAAAGACAAATACCATATGATTTCATTCATATGTGGAACTTAAGAAACAAAACAGAGGGGCAGCCTGGGTGGCTCAGTGGTTTAGCACCACCTTTGGCCCAGGGCCTGATCCTGGAGACCCGGGATCGAGTCCCACGTCGGGCTCCCTGCATGGAGCCTGCTTCTCCCTCTGCCTGTGTCTCGGCCCCTCTCTTTCTCTCTCTCTCTCTCTCTCTCTCTCTGTCTCTCATGAAAATAAATAAAATCTTAAAAAAAAGAAACAAAACAGAGGAACATAGAGGAAGAGATGAAAGAGAGAGAGAAAGAGAGAGAGAGAGCAAAGCAAACCATAAGATACTCTTAGTGACAAGAGAACAAATTAAGGAATGGAGGTCGGTGGGGAATAGGCTAGTTGGGTGATGAGTATTAAGGAGGACACTTGTTGTGAAGAGCACTGGGTGTCATATGTAAGTAATAAATCACTGAAATCTACTCCTGAAACCAACATTACACTATATGTTAATCAACTAGAATTTAAATAAAACTTTGAAAAAGAAAAGAGTCATTTTCAGAGTGCTAAACATTGCTCATTTCTGTGAATGTTTAATAATAATTTAAAATGCAAAGAGCAGGGAGACAGAAAGATGGTGGAGGAGTAGGGTCCCCAAGTCACCTGTCCCCACCAACTTACATAGATAACTTACAAATCATCCTGAAAACCTACGAATTCAACCTGAGATTTAAAGAGAGAACAGTGGGAAGGCTACAGAGAGTAGAGGTTGAGCTTCTAATAAGGTAGAAAGGCGAAAAAAATAAAATAGAAAAGAATCCAGTGGGGGAGCCCCCCCCCCAGAAGTCGGGCTAAGGCTGCAGCAAGAGCCTCAGGACAGGAAAGCCCAGACCCAGAGAAGCAGGAACTTTAAAAATCTGCATTGGACTCTTCCCAGCCTTAGATGGAAAGGCGCTTAGCAGGGAACTCGGGCAGGATCCCGGGAGGGGCAATCGAGCCCTCAGGCTCCCGGGGTCACTAACAGAGGAGGGATGGCCCAGGGAAGAGTGCCCCACACCGCAGGCCCAGAGCAGTAAAGGGCTGGAGCACAGCCAGTGGGGCCCAGGAGCAGCTCAGGTGGGGGCTCCATGTGGAGGGGGCTGCGCGGCCCCAGGAGCACCATCCCAGCAGCACAGGCCCCAGAGCCCAGGGCGCCGGAGGCACAGCCCAGGATCCCGCACTCCCCCCAGGACAGGCAGAGGCTGGGAAGGCCTAGGACAACGAGGATGCTCCTGCCCCAGGCAGACCCAAGCCAGGCAGATCAGTGTCCCCCTCCTCCTCCGGAGCATCCAGGACCCTGCAGACTGGGAGACTGCAGTAGGTACTGCTGGAGCTGCCTCCAGGGCTAGAGAGCTGGCCGCCACCAGTGTGGTTGTTCCTCCCAGTATCACCCTGTGCCTGGGATGGGGTGGGGCCACCAGGGAACAAAGGCCTCACAGGATAAACAGCTCCCACTGAACTGTGCACCTGGCAGGGAACGGAGCAGCTCCTGCAAGTGCACACATTGGAGAATCAGCACAGCAGCCCCTCCACCAGAAGACCAGCTGGAAGGACAGGGGAAGGGTAAGTTCTCGACCAAGCAGTGCTGGAAAACTCTAGGGGAAGTCTAGGGATTTACAGTATATGGAACCAGGGGATACCTTTCCTTTTTTTTTTTTTTCCTTCTTCCAGTACAATTCATTTTTAGCCATTGCACTGAGCAAAATGACTACAAAGAACTCATCACAAAAGAATAAGAAACAGTACTCTCTGCCACAGAGTTACAGTATTTGGATTACAATTCGATGTCAGAAAGCCAATTCAGAAGCACAATTATAAAGCTACTGGTGGCTCTGGAAAAAAAGCATAAAGGATTCAAGAGACTTCATGACTGCAGAATATAGATCTAATCAGGCTGAAATTAAAAATCAATTAAATGAGATGCAATCTAAACTGGAGGTCCTAATAATGAGGGTTAATGAGGTAGAAGAAAGAGTGAGTGGCATAGAAGACACATTGATGGCAAGGAAGGAAGCTGAGGAAAAAAGAGAAAAACAATTAAAAGACCATGAGGAAAGGTTAAGGGAAATAAATGACAGCCTCAGAAGGAAAAATCCTTTTTTTTTTTTTTTTTTTTTTTTTTTTTTTAATTAACTTTTATTGGTGTTTAATTTACCAACATACAGAAAAACACCCAGTGCTCATCCCGTCAAGTGTCCACCTCAGTGCCCGTCACCCATTCCCCTCCAACACCCGCCCTCCTCCCCTTCCACCACCCCTAGTTCGTTTCCCCGAGTTAGGAGTCTTTATGTTCTGTCTCCCTTCCTGATATTTCCCAACATTTCTTTTCCCTTCCTTTATATTCCCTTTCACTATTATTCATATTCCCCAAATGAATGAGAACATACACTGTTTGTCCTTCTCCGATTGACTTATTTCACTCAGCATAATACCCTCCAGTTCCATCCACGTTGAAGCAAATGGTGGGTATTTGTCGTTTCTAATTGCTGAGTAATATTCCATTGTATACATAAACCACATCTTCTTTATCCATTCATCTTTCGATGGACACCGAGGCTCCTTCCACACTTTGGCTATTGTGGCCATTGCTGATAGAAACATCGGGGTGCAGGTGTCCCGACGTTTCATTGCATCTGAATCTTTGGGGTAAATCCCCAACAGTGCAATTGCTGGGTCGTAGGGCAGGTCTATTTTTAACTCTTTGAGGAACCTCCACACAGTTTTCCAGAGTGGCTGCACCAGTTCACATTCCCACCAACAGTGTAAGAGGGTTCCCTTTTCTCCGCATCCTCTCCAACATTTGTTGTTTCCTGCCTTGTTAATTTTCCCCATTCTCACTGGTGTGAGGTGGTATCTCATTGTGGTTTTGATTTGTATTTCCCTGATGGCAAGTGATGCAGAGCATTTTCTCATGTGCATGTTGGCCATGTCCATGTCTTCCTCTGTGAGATTTCTCTTCATGTCTTTTGCCCATTTCATGATTGGATTGTTTGTTTCTTTGGTGTTGAGTTTAATAAGTTCTTTATAGATTTTGGAAACTAGCCCTTTATCTGATATGTCATTTGCAAATATCTTCTCCCATTCTGTAGGTTGTCTTTTAGTTTTGTTGACTGTATCCTTTGCTGTGCAAAAGCTTCTTATCTTGATGAAGTCCCAATAGTTCATTTTTGCTTTTGTTTCTTTTGCCTTCGTGGATGTATCTTGCAAGAAGTTACTGTGGCCAAGTTCAAAAAGGGTGTTGCCTGTGTTCTCCTCTAGGATTTTGATGGAATCTTGTCTCACATTTAGATCTCTCATCCATTTTGAGTTTATCTTTGTGTATGGTGAAAGAGAGTGGTCCAGTTTCATTCTTCTGCATGTGGATGTCCAATTTTCCCAGCACCATTTATTGAAGAGACTGTCTTTCTTCCAATGGATAGTCTTTCCTCCTTTATCGAATATTAGATGGCCGTACATTTCAGGGTCCACTTCTGGGTTCTCTATTCTGTTCCATTGATCTATGTGTCTGTTTTTGTGCCAGTACCACACTGTCTTGATGACCACAGCTTTGTAATACAACCTGAAATCTGGCATTGTGATGCCCCCAGCTAAGGTTTTCTTTTTTAAAATTTCCCTGGCTATTCGGGGTCTTTTCTGATTCCACACAAATCTTAAAATAATTTGTTCTAACTCTCTGAAGAAAGTCCATGGTATTTTGATAGGGATTGCATTAAACGTATAAATTGCCCTGGGTAACATTGACATTTTTACAATATTAATTCTGCCAATCCATGAGCATGGAATATTTTTCCATCTCTTTGTGTCTTCCTCAATTTCTTTCAGAAGTGTTCTATAGTTTTTAGGGTATAGATCTTTTACCTCTTTGGTTAGGTTTATTCCTAGGTATCTTATGCTTTTGGGTGCAATTGTAAATGGGATTGACTCCTTAATTTCTCTTTCTTCAGTCTCATTGTTAGTGTATAGAAATGCCATTGATTTCTGGGCATTGATTTTGTATCCTGCCACGGTACCAAACTGCTGTATGAGTTCTAGCAATCTGGGGGTGGAGGCTTTTGGGTTTTCTATGTAGAGTATCATGTCATCGGCGAAGAGGGAGAGTTTGACTTCTTCTTTGCCAATTTGAATGCCTTTAATGTCTTTTTGTTGTCTGATTGCTGAGGCGAGGACTTCCAGAACTATGTTGAACAGCAGTGGTGAGAGTGGACATCCCTGTCTTGTTCCTGATCTTAGGGGAAAGGCTCCCAGTGCTTCCCCATTGAGAATGATATTTGCTGTGGGCTTTTCGTAGATGGCTTTTAAGATGTCGAGGAAAGTTCCCTCTATCCCAACACTCTGAAGGGTTTTGATCAGGAATGGATGCTGTATTTTGTCAAATGCTTTCTCTGCATCTAATGAGAGTATCATATGGTTCTTGGTTTTTCTCTTGCTGATATGATGAATCACATTGATGGTTTTACGAGTGTTGAACCAGCCTTGTGTCCCAGGGATAAATCCTACTTGGTCATGGTGAATAATTTTCTTAATGTGTTGTTGGATCCTATTGGCTAGTATCTTGTTGAGAATTTTTGCATCCATGTTCATCAGGGATATTGGTCTGTAATTCTCCTTTTTGGTGGGGTCTTTGTCTGGTTTCGGAATTAAGGTGATGCTGGCCTCATAGAACGAATTTGGAAGTACTCCATCTCTTTCTATCTTTCCAAACAGCTTTAGTAGAATAGGTATGATTTCTTCTTTAAACGTTTGATAGAATTCCCCTGGGAAGCCATCTGGCCCTGGACTCTTGTGTCTTGGGAGGTTTTTGATGACTGCTTCAATTTCCTCCCTGGTTATTGGCCTGTTCAGGTTTTCTATTTCTTCCTGCTCCAGTTTTGGTAGTTTGTGGCTTTCCAGGAATGCGTCCATTTCTTCTAGATTTCCTAATTTATTGGCGTACAGCTGTTCATAATATGTTTTTAAAATCGTTTGTATTTCCTTGGTGTTGGTAGTGATGTCCCCTTTCTCATTCATGATTTTATTAATTTGAGTCTTCTCTCTCTTCTTTTTAATAAGGTTGGCTAATGGTTTATCTATCTTATTAATTCTTTCAAAGAACCAACTCCTGGTTCTGTTGATCTGTTCCACAGTTCTTTTGGTCTCGATATCATTGAGTTCTGCTCGAATTTTAATTAACTCTCTTCTTCTGCTGGGGGTGGGGTCTATTTGTTGCTTTTTCTCTAGTTCCTTTATGTGTAAGGTGAGCTTTTGAATTTGAGATCTTTCCAGTTTTTGAATGTATGCTTGTATTGCGATGTATTTCCCCCTCAGGACTGCTTTTGCTGCATCCCAAAGATTTTGAACGGTTGTATCTTCATTTTCATTAGTTTCCATGAATCTTTTTAATTCTTCCTTAATTTCCTGGTTGACCTTTTCATCTTTTAGCAGGATGGTCCTTAACCTCCACGTGTTTGTGGTCCTTCCATATTTCTTGTTGTGATTAAGTTCTAATTTCAAGGCATTATGGTCTGAGAATATACAGGGGACTATCCCGATCTTTTGGTATCGGTTCAGACCCGATTTGTGACCCAGTATGTGGTCTATTCTGGAGAAAGTTCCATGTGCACTTGAGAAGAATGTGTATTCAGTTGAGTTTGGATGTAAAGTTCTGTAGATATCTGTGAAATCCATCTGGTCCAGTGTATCATTTAAAGCTCTCGTTTCTTTGGAGATGTTGTGCTTAGAAGACCTATCCAGGGTAGAAAGAGCTAGATTGAAGTCACCAAGTATAAGTGTATTATTATCAAGGTATTTCTTGAGTTTGGTTATTAATTGGTTTAAATATTTGGCAGCTCCCACATTCGGGGCATATATATTGAGGAGTGTTAAGTCCTCTTGTTGGATAGATCCTTTGAGTATGAGATAGTGTCCCTCTTCATCTCTCACTATAGTCTTCGGGGTAAATTTTAATTTATCTGATATAAGGATGGCAACCCCTGCTTTCTTTTGAGGACCATTTGAATGGTAAATGGTTCTCCAACCTTTTATTTTCAGGTTGTAGGTGTCCTTCTGTCTAAAATGAGTCTCTTGTAGACAGCAAATAGATGGGTCCTGCTTTTTTATCCAGTCTGAAACCCTGCGCCTTTTGATGGGGTCATTAAGCCCGTTCACATTCAGAGTTACTATTGATAGATATGAGTTTAGTGTCATCATATCTATTCAGTCCTTGTTTTTGTGGATTGTTCCACTGAACTTCTTCTTAAAGGGGAATTTTAAGAGTCCCCCTTAAAATTTCTTGCAGAGCTGGTTTGGAGGTTACATATTCTTTCAGTTCCTGCCTGTCTTGGAAGCTCTTTATCTCTCCTTCCATTTTGAATGAAAGCCTTGCTGGGTAAAGTATTCTTGGTTGCATGTTCTTTTCATTTAGGACCCTGAATATATCCTGCCAGCCCTTTCTGGCCTGCCAGGTCTCTGTGGAGAGGTCTGCTGTTACCCTAATATTCCTCCCCATAAAAGTCAGGGACTTTTTTTCTCTTGCTGCTTTAAGGATCTTCTCCTTATCTTTGGAATTTGCAAGCTTCACTATTAAATGTCGAGGTGTTGAACGGTTTTTGTTGATTTTAGGGGGGGATCTCTCTATTTCCTGGATCTGAATGCCTGTTTCCCTTCCCAGATTCGGAAAGTTTTCAGCTAGGATTTGTTCAAATACATATTCTGGCCCTCTGTCCCTTTCTGCGCCCTCAGGAACCCCAATTAAACGTAGGTTTTTCTTCCTCAGGCTATCATTTATTTCCCTTAATCTATCCTCATGGTCTTTTAATTGCCTGTCTCTTTTTTCCTCAGTTTCCCTCTTTGCCATCAACTTGTCTTCTATGTCACTCACTCGTTCTTCCACCTCGTCAAGCCTCGTCGTTAGGACTTCTAGCTTGGATTGCATCTCATTTAATTGATTTTTAATTTCTGCCTGATTGGATCTAAATTCTGCAGTCATGAAGTCTCTTGAGTCCTTTATGGTTTTTTCTAGAGCCACCAGTAGCTGTAAAATAGTGCTTCTGAATTGGCTTTCTGACATTGAATTGTAATCCATATTTTGTAACTCTGTGGGAGAGTGGGCTGTTTCTGATTCTTTTTTTTGAGGGGTTTTCCTTCTAGTCATTTTGCTCAGTGCAGAGTGGCCAAAAACAAGTTGTATTGGGAAAAGGAGAAAAAGAGAGAGAAGGAAAGAAAAGAGAAAAAGAAAAAAGAGAAAGAAGAAAAAAATAGGGGAAAAAGAGAAGAAAAAGAGAAAAAGAAAGAAAGGAGAAAAAAGAAAAAAGGGGGGGTGGGGGAAGCAATCAGAAATCAAGAAGAAAGAGAGAGAGAAAAAGCACAAAACAAAACAAAACAAAAAACAAAAACAAAAACAAAAACAAAAAAACAAAAAACAAAAAAAACCACGAGGGAGTATCTTCCGATTCTGTGTAGTTTAAGTCCCTTGACTTCCCTTGGAACTGGTCCGTCTCGCTGGTCTTCTGGGGGAGGGGCCTGCTGTGCTGATTCTCAGGTGTTGGCACTTGGGGGAGCTGCTCTGCCCCTGCCTGGTGCAGGGCTCGGTGGGGGTTGTTGACCCCGTGAGGCCCCGGGAGGAAGCCACAGTGGCGGGGGCAGCTCTGGGACCCTGGATCCAGCCCCCGCAGTAGCTCCGGGGCTCTCCTTCTGCAGGGCCTGGGGGCTCCGGGGCGGGGCCGCTGATCTGCTCAGTTCCAGGCAGGAGCGTCCTTGCTGTCCTGGGCCCTCCCGGCCTCTGCCTGTCCCGGGGGAGGCCGGATCCTGGGCTGTGTCCCGGCGCCCTGTGCTCCGGGGCCTGCGCTGTTGGATTCGCGCTCCCGGCGGTGCAGCCCCCTCCGCGGAGCCGCTGCCCGAGCCCCTCCGAGCTGTTCCCGGAGCCGCGCAGCCCCCTCCGCGCGGAGCTTCTTCCTCTGCGCGAGCCGCCGCCGCTGAGCTGTTCCCGGAGCCGCGCAGCCCCCTCCGCGGAGCCGCCGCCCGAGCCTCTCCGAGCTGTTCCCGGAGCCGCGCAGCCCCCTCCGCGGAGCCGCCGCCCGAGCCCCTCCGAGCTGTTCCCGGAGCCGCGCAGCCCCCTCCGCGGAGCCACCGCCCGAGCCCCTCCGAGCTGTTCCCGGAGCCGCGCAGCCCCCTCCGCGGAGCCGCCGCCCGAGCCCCTCCGAGCTGCTCCGGGTCCCGCCGAGCGCTGCAGCCCTTAGGGAGCTCGGCGCATCTCCCGGGGCGCAGTTCCTCTGTTACTGTCCCAGGGAGCCCAAGGGCATCCCCGCCTTTCTGGGGATCCTGCTCCAAGTCCCCGGGAGCCCCTTTCCGCGGGGAAGGTCGGTGCAGCTCCTGCTCCTCCGGGACGGGGCTCTCCTGTCCTGGGGACACTCGCCCCGGCCTCAGCCCGGCTCCTCGCGGGGCCCCTCCCCCTTGGAGGCCTTTTGTTCCTTTATTTCTTTTTTCCCGTCTTCCTACCTTGATAGAAGCGCGAACTCTTCTCACTGTAGCGTTCCAGCTGGTCTCTCTTTAAATCTCAGGCCGAATTCGTAGGTTTTCAGGATGATTAGATGGTTTTCTAGGTAATTTGCTGAGGACAGGTGACCTGGAGACCCTACTCCTCCGCCATCTTGCCCCTCCCCCCCGGAAAAATCCTTTTAATTGGGGTTTCAGAGTGCGCTGAGAGGGACAGAGGGCCAGAAAGCATATTTGAACAAATCATAGCTGAGAACTTCCCTAATTTGGGGAGGGAAACAGGCATTCAGATCCAGGAGATAGAGAGATACCCCCCTAAAATCAACAAAAACCATTCAACACCTCAACATTTAATAATGAAACTTGCAAATTCCAAAGATAAAGAGAAAATCCTTAAAGCAACAAGAGACAAGAGATCCCTAACGTATATGGGGAGAAGTATTAGGTTAGGAGCAGACCTCTCCACAGAGACCTGGCAGGCCATAAAGGGCTGGCAGGATATATTCAGGGTCCTAAATGAGAATAACCTGCAGCCAATAATACTTTATCCAGCAAGGCTCTCATTCAGAATAGAAGGAGAGATAAAGAGCTTCCAAGATAGGCAGAAACGGAAAGAATATGTGACCAGCAAACCAGCTCTGCAAGAAACATTAAGGGTCACTCTGTAAAAGAAAGAGGAAGCCCCCCCCCAAAAAATACACAAAAACAGGGACTGAATAGGTATAATGATGACACTAAATTCATACCTTTCAATAGTAACTCTGAACGTGAATGGGCTAAATCAAAAGATGCAGGGTTTCAGACTGGATAAAAAAGCAAGACCCATCTATCTGCTGTCTACAAAGGACTCATTTTAGACCTAAGGACACCTACAGCCTGAAAAGGAAAGGTTGGTGAACCACTGACCATTCAAATGGTCCTCAAAAGAAAGCAGGGGTAGCAATCCTCATATCAGATAAACTAAAGTTTATCCCAAAGACTGTAGTAAGAGATGAAGAGGGACACTGTATCATACTTAAAGGGTCTATCCAACAAGAGGACCTAATAATCATGAATATTTATACCCCTAATGTGGGAGCTGCCAAGTATATCAATCTATTAATAACCAAAGTAAAGACATACCTAGATAATAATACACTAATACTGGGAGACTTCAACATGGCACTTTCTGCAAATGACAGATCTTCTAAGCACTACATCTCCAAAGAAACAAGAGCTCTAAATGATACACTGGACCAGATGTTTTTCACAGATATTTACAGAACTTTACATCAAAATGCAACTGAATACACGTTCTTCTCAAGGGCACATGAACTTCCTCCAGAATAGACCACATACTGGGTCACAAATCAGGTCTTGACCAAAAGATTGGGATTGTCCCCTGCATATTTTCAGACCATAATGCTTTGAAACTTGAATTCAATCACAAGAAGAAATTTGGAAGAAACTCAAACACGTGGAAGTTAAAGAGCATCCTGCTAAAAGGATTGTCCATTGAAAGATGAATGGATAAAGAAGATATGGTCTATGTATACCATGGAATATTCCTTGGCCATTAGAAACGACAAATACCCACCATTTGCCTCGACGTGGATGGAACTGGAGGGTATTATGATGAGTGAAATAAGTTAATCGGAGAAGGACAAACATTATATGGGCTCATTCATTTAGCGAATATAAAAAATAGTGAAAGGGATTAAAGGGGAAAGGAGAAAAAATAAGTGGGAAATATCAGAAAGGGAGACAGAACATGAGAGACTCCTAACTCTGGGAAATGCGGTGGGGCAAGGGGTGGTGGGCGGGGGTGGGGGTGATTGGGTGATGGGCACTGAAGGGGGCACTTGACAGGATGAGCACTGGATGATATGCTATATTTTGGCAAGTAGAACTCCAATAAAAATATACAAAAAATTAAAAAAATAAAATGCAAAGAGCACCAGGTAAAGATCAGTGACACTTGGACAGAAGGGGGAATTTTTACCTTTATATATTTTTTTCTAATAGTTGGCTAGTATTGCCCTCTCTATGTATGTGTACACCTACGTTCCTCTTTGCCTCTATAGAGAATCAGTAAATAATTTAGCAAAAAACTATTCAACTAACCTGAGACATATAAAATGCAGGAATGTGTACATATGCAATGATTTAATTTCCAACTGTATAAAACAAAACTCAACATAAATACAAGAAAATTCTGACAAGGTCAACACCACAGGGCAGATTTTAACATTTTTTTCTAACAGATCAAGCAGACAAAAATGGCAATTTAAAAGATGATGTTAAAAAAATTAATAGGCTTGACGTCATTAGGGTTGCCAGAGAAGCAAGAGAAGAGAAAAAATAGAATGCCCCCTCAAATTGGAATTCAGATAAACAACATGTATTTTGGAATATAAAATAAAAATATTTTTATTAACAATTGAATTTAAATGTAATATGGCATTCCGCATCTTATCTGGAAACTCTGCATCTAACAGTCATATATATAACATCTAACAATTGCATAAAAAATATTCTTTTCAAGCAGTAAAAATAGACTGATATTAGTAAAAATAGACTGATATTAGCTCTATAGCTAGTCTCAAAAGTGTGAAATAATTAGAATATTAGAAAATATACTTCCTGAATGAATATAATTTTGTTGAAAATCCATTACACAAAAATTATTTTTAAAAATAGGCTTATGAATAGTCCACTTATCAAACAATCAATTATAACATAAATTGGAAATATTGAAAACTCAGCTATAATGTATTATATTAAAAACTTCTCAGCTGGGATGCCTGGGTGGCTTAGCGGTTGGGCGCCTGCCTTCAGCTCAGGTCATGATCCTGGGATCTGGGATCAAGTCCCACATTGGGCTCCCTGCATGGATCCTGCTTCTCCCTCTGCCTGTGTCTCTGCCTCTCTCTCTCTCAGTCTCTGTGTCTCAAATGAATAAATCTTAAAAACAAAAAAACAAAAAAAAATACTTCTCATTTGGAGCTAAAGCACTATTTTCAAGTAAATATGTGGTTTTATATTTGTAGTATTTATATTAGAGAAGTCAGTTTTAAATTAATGATCTGTGCATCTAGTTTAAAGAATTTATGTGAAGAAGAGTAGAATAATTCCAACATAGGCAGGTAGAACCAAATAATGAATATAAGGACCAAAATTAATATGATATAAATAAAAAAAATATTATATAAATCAAACATAAAACAAACAACAAACAAACATACAAACAACAAACATAAATTGAGAGAATCTCAATTTGCAAATCTCTATTATTAATTTGCAAATCCAAATCTCAATTTCCAAATTCAAAATTGTTTTCTTCAAAAGACAAATGCATTGAAAATTTGACCAAGAGTAAAGAAGGCAAAACAAAAAATACTAAGATTTATAAGGTAATAGAAGTGCAAATAGAGACATAATATATTTAATAAAAGAATGTTATAAAAACTAAGTTAAAATTTGAAAAATTTACATGAACTCGACAGGTCTCTAGAAAAGCATATCTCAGTAAAACTGACTCAAGAAGAAAAATTACACTTGAGTAGTCTCATAATAGTTAAAATATAGACAACTTTCAGGGACATGACCTGGGAGAGGCTTTGCCATCTCTGCTCCAAGTGTGCCATAATTATTTCCATCTCCATTTAATGGAAATGAAAAAAATGAGAAAAAGATAAAGCAACAGAAATATAGAGGCCAGGCCTTATAGTGATCTGTTTCATTTCTACTCACATTCTCTTAGCTAAAACCCAACCACTTGGCCATATGTAACTGAAAAACAAGACTGGGAAGTGAAATTTAGCTGCGTGTCTAGGAAGAAGTTTGTATTTTTATACACAGATAGAAAACTTTCTAATACCACATTCACATGCTACTAGAAAAAATATATATGTGATCAATTCATTAGATACAGTAGAAGCATCTGATGAAATTCAACAGCACTTGATTGAAAACAAAATGAAACAAGCAAAAAATAAAACTGAACAAAATTCTGTGTATTTTGAATGTAACTTCATTAATCTGATGTAAAATATCTATTTAAAAAAGTACAAATGTCACATCCAATGGCAAATTATTGAACACCCTCTAAAATTAGAAAAAAAAAACTGCATGGATGCATTTATTATTATTATTTATCTGCCTCTCCCTGTGTCTCTCATGAATAAATAAATAAAATCTTAAAAAAATAAATAAATAAAGATGTCGAGAATATGAATAAGGGCTTTGGGCTGCCTGTCTGGAATCAGCAAGGAGGTATGAGTTTCTGTGGTTTATGTGTGCCCACCTCCTTCAGACTTGGCAGAGCCACTGGCAGACACATTATAGAATTCATAATGGAAACCAGGGCAAGGTTTGCTTGTGAGCAATTTGTGGCTTATTAGTCACATTTGGAAACTATTCTCTGAGGAAATCACACGTTGGCCTGATACTTATCGATGAAGAGGGGAACTGACAGCGACTTCTAACTCATCATTACCATGGTTGAAATGGTTCCATTAAAGAGGCAGTAGGACAACCCGGTATCATTATTCAGGGCATGTTGGATGATCACAACGTGAGAACTCGGCATCTATCAGCTTGCACTAGGGCTTTTTTAGGAATGAACAGGATCTGACTCCTGCCCTCAAAAAGCACAAAATAAAATAAGAAAGGCAAGTACTTGCTCACAATCGAACACCTGTGAGAGATCATTAAAGTGTTGCATCAAGATCACAGAGAACCCAACCATTTTGGTTTAGAAGCTGAACCCAGTTCTTTGCTGAATGTTTCAGGGCAGAGAGAGAGAAAGAAGAGAGGGGACAGAGAGATCTTTCAAAGGTGATGTTAGAGTAATTAGTTGAAGGACATGCTGAGATAGGCAAAGTAGGAAGGAGACCTCTTCTGGCTCACGAAATAGGAGGAATAGATACAGAATAATTGGTGTAGATGGTTAAGTTTGCATTCTAGAAGGATTTAAGCAGATGTGAGCAGATGTGGATGGGTGATATAAGAGGAAGGAGGGGAATATTACATTTTAAAAATACGTGGAGGAGAACACACTGAGACACTGTAATATGATACATGTGGGTTGTCCTACGCCTTTTTGTGAATGTTTAAAAGTCATGTACCACCTTTAAATATCTAGTAAGAGCAAAATTTGGCTGAGTATGGCAACTCTTTCTTAGCTTTAACAATTAATATTTTGTGTATTCCAAGGCACAAAGCCTGCAGGTTTAAAACATTTCAGCTTTGAGGGGCACCTGGGCGGTTCAGTCAATTAAGCACTGGACTCTTGATTTTGGCTCAGGTCACAATCTCAGTGTCATGAGGTCAAGCCCCTTGAAGGGCTCCACATTCAGCAGGGAGTCTGCTGGACATTCTTCCTCTCCCTCTGTGCCTCCACCCTGTCCATGCTCCCCCGCTTGCTCTTTCTCCCCTCACTCTCTAAAATAAATAAATAAACCTTAAAAAAAATTTCCAACTTTGAAAACATTGTGATCAGATCTCAAAGAATGGATTGTAGCACCTTGTCTGTTCTTAGACTTATAAGCTATGAAGGCCAGTTGGTTTTATAAAGGACCAGCTAAATAGCTCAGAATCTCTCTCATTTATCCATCTTACACTTTGCAAACATCCCTAAGAGCCCATCAACAAGTTTTCTTTCTACTGGTAATAAACATATATGCGACAGTGAACTTCAATTACTAAAGATGTTTCAATAGTCCCATTCTCTCCCATTCTCTGACTCACTCCGATCTTCCTTTTACCATACTGTAAGTAAATAGCTGTTAGCAGAACGGAAATGATATTCTGGATCTACCCCCACAGCAGCTGTGTAGCCAGGAGAGGTCACTCAATTCCATTGAGACTCAGTTTTCATATCTGTCACATGGGGATGATTACCGTATCTGTCTTGTATGGTTTCCAATGCTGTACAAGAGGTTGAGATGTGGTCAACATTGGAGAAAAATGTCTTTTATAGTCATAAAAATAAATATGATTACAGTTATTGAGATCATCATCATTGCCACACTCAGACCTTTTCTCTCTTAGTTGGCTTCTATTTCTGATGCCCTGATAAATACATTCTACTCTAAAGTTAAAAATTATTTGTGCCTAATGGAATACCTTTCCCTTATATGTGCATTTTAGCAGGTGTATCATCCTGAATCCCCTTACAGCCACCTTGAGACATAGACTAGGTATGATAATGAATGATTGGAAGGGAAAGGCAATGTCATATTTTGGGTTGGAGTAAGTATTATGGAACTTGGCAGCTTGGGTTCCAATCCCAACTTTTTCACCATTAACTGCATAACCTTGGAAAAGTCTTCAACCTGCTGCATCAGGCACCTCACTGCTAAAATGGACTTTATACTATTACTTCTTTCATGGAGTCTATATGAATTTTAAAATAATTAATAGTACATGCAAAATGGTTAGAATAGTGCCTGACAATTAAAACGCATAGTAAATGTTAGCTATTCATTTTCTCTAATGATTAAGCCATTATTTTGTCAAGGCTGCTTCTGAGAAATGCAGATTCAGTAATTCTGGGTGAAGATACGTAATCTGCATTACAAACAAGTTTTTCTGGTGATTCTGTTGCAGGTGCCACATAGTTTGCATTTTGACAAATAAGCATTATTTAGCATAGACATGAACTTCACTCACTTCTGGAATTTACTGCAAGAGCTCTGTATGCCAAATACTAGGTTAGGCCTGGCATATGTCTGTTCCCTATTTGCTTTGATGCGCTTCTTTCCAGATACAACTTGATGGCCTGTCCTGAGCTTTCCTGGGCAGAAGTCTTGCTTCATTGCTTTAGAATCCTTACTCTTGATGTTAACTGAAGAGCTTGTACAAAGAACATCTTTTTTCAGTAGACTTCTACGGATGTTTCACTTTCCTCCAATTTTCTTGTAAAATGCTAGCTCCCTGCTTTCCTTATTAAGGCCCATGTATCAATTCTATATATCTCTCTTTAATCTGAACCCATGCTCAACCCTGTCATTATTCTCTTGGATCACCGGGTTACTTCCTGGATGATATTCTTCACATTGTGGCAACAAGAGAACTATTTCAGAATCATCTTGATCTGAAGAGTCATTTCCTATTTGAAGTGTGAACTCAAAACAAATTTTCCATTCCATGGCATCATGATATCATCCTACTGAATTCCATAGAAATACCCTGCAAAGTCAGGGCAGTGTAATTGATATTTATCAGTCCATGATGAGACCCAGGTGCGCTAAGAATAACAAGTTATTTTAGAGAAGGTTCTCCCAGAAGCAGCTCCTTGGGCAAGAATTTTAGTGGAAACAGTTATTAGGTAGAGGGACTTGAAAAGCTCTGGTACAGAAGTGGGGAGTCAGACAGAGAAATGAGATAGATGAAGGAGTGAGACAGACACATCAGTACAGAGTGGACTAGTGAGTAGGTTACTGCTTTGAAAAGCAGGAGCTAAATTCATCTGCCAACCTCCTGGAGACAGCATAAAATTCTCTTGAACACTGTTCCCACTAAAGGAGAGGTGGCTGGGGTATTAATAGAGCAACTCTGCATTTAGAGCTACTCCTGCAGGAGACACTTCCTTGTCATGGCCACTCTGTCTAAGCATGTAGTTATGACCCAAGAAAGACTGTCAGAGAACGGCAGGTACTTACAGTAGGAAGTCAAATGTGTGTGTGTGAAACTGAATGTTGAGATATGAGTGCACACAAAAATTATCGATTACACATGCACAAAATATTGGATTGGGTTCTTCTCAAGGTAATGACTTATTTACAGATATTTACTGAATAACCAGCCATATCTTATGCCAGCCAGAGACCCATAGAGAATGATTATATAAAAGTGAATAAATTGTGGTACTGCCATAAAGGACATTAGATTGTCAAATAAAATTCAGCACCTTGGCATACTGAATATTTGAAGCTGAAGGAATTTGAGAATGGCAGAAGGTGGAACATCGTCCTGACCATCCTCCCCCACCCTTCTTTCCTGAAAGAGATCATAAAAACTTCATGTGAGAGGCTAGGTAGGAAAAGATGTTAGGGTCCAAAGCCAATGGCCAAGAAAGAATTCTTGAGATATCTTTGCTGCAAAAAAAGTGGTTTTATTAAAGCATAGAGACAGAACACATTGGCAGAAGGAGCAGCACTGCAACCATGAAGAGTGGTTCATTATATACTTTCAAGCTGGGAGGGAGTTAGGTATAGAGTAAGTATCTAAGGAATTTTGGAAGCAAGGTTTCCAGGGCCTTGAAGGGGTTAGCTATTGTTGGAAAAGGGTCATTTATTACCGTCTAATAAAACCTGAGTCATGAGACCCTTCAGATATATGTATCAGAAATATGCTTGGGGGATGATTGCCAATGTGTATCTTAGGGAGGGGAATACGGATAAAGAAAGTTTCCAAAGGAATTTTTATATGTTGAAGTAGACTTACAGGATCCTGGGGGTTGGGCTAAGATTACCTGTTGTCCTTAGCAAAGAATTAACATAAAGGAAGATGAGCTCCTAGAGGACATTCTGCCTGTTTCAAGGACTTGTCAATGGGCTGTAAGCAGTACGAAAATTTAAAAAAAATTTTCTGTCTTTGTTTCCCACATCAAGAAGTTCCCACCCTACACAGAGAAAAGAATCATCCTTATCTTTGAAGGCAAAGGGACACTGAGAAGAATCCAAGTGAACAGACCTCACTAAGTTTCCCTCAAAATACAACTCTTAGTTCATACTCCCTGACCAATCTTATTTCTCCAAGACTATCTACTCTTCATCAATTTAGCATTAAAATATTTTGGTTGTTATTCCTTTATTAAGGTTCTCATGTTAGTTAAAACTTATATTAAATAAATTTGAATGCTTTTTAATCTGTTTTTCAGTTTAATTTTCAGACCAAGCCGGGAAGCCGAAAAGGGTCAAAGGAAACTTTTCCTCCCCTACAATCTTAACAAAGAAGGCCATCGCAAAACTATAAGTAACACAAAGCTAAATAATTGGACAGAAATACACACATATACACACATCAGCACAAGTCTTCAGCAACTACTGAGATGATCTGAGAAGAGCAGAACGGAGAGTTAGGGTGTCCAGTGGGACTGTTTCTTTGCTTTTCAAATAAATCTTCAGTCTTTCTCTTTCCCTATTTATGCCTGTACCTCTCCAGCTGTAAGTAGGGGTGCCTGGGTGGTATAGTCAGTTAAGCATCCAGCTTGGTTTCCACTCAGGTCCTGATCTCAGGGTTGTGAGATCAAGTCCTGCATAGGGCTCTAAACTCAGTCTAGAGTCTGCTTAATACACTCTTTCCTTCTGCCCCTCCCTCTTGTGCAAGTTTTTTCTCTCTCTCTCTCAAATAAATAAATAAATCTTTTTAAAAAATGCCAAAAAATTTCTAAAAGCAAAGCACAGAGAAGAGATTTTCATCCTTGTTTTCAAAACAAGGATTAAATAAGAATATTTACTAAAAATCCATATACTCAACTCTTAGATCCTTAATATCCTATTAGAGTAAAAGCATAGGGATAGAAATGCCTGGTTCTTCCACCGTATGTTAGTTGAGAGAATGAATTTTCTTAAGTTATATACTGCTATAAAAAATAAGTTATAATTATGACTACATTAAAATCCATAATTATATTAAAATCTCTACTTCGTGAATAAGTGCCCTTATGGAACCCATTCTGGACACAGAAATGTGAATTTCCTGGCAATGTTAAACATTTGAAAGTCTATCGTCACTACAGACAAAGTCCTGCCTGTAAATCTTGGTTTAACCAGTTAATAGCTGTGAGAAAAGAGGGAATTCATTTTCTCTCACAAACTTAGGTTTCTAATTTCTAACCTGCGAAAAATGTCTACTAAAAGCCATGAAGAAGTGCCCAGTTTCTGATCCCAATGTGCCGCTCCTGCAAGTTCTTTAAACAATTTATACAACAAAACATTTGGAACAAATCATATTTTTTATACTATAAAGTGTAGTCTCATAACCATAACAGAGAGACCCTAACATGACTACGGATGAAATTTTTGCTAAAGACCATTAAAAATGCCAGAATTCTATCTAAGTCAATTTCATGAAAAAAGAGATAAGCATTAAAAATCCACTATTTTAACAGTCACTATTTGCAAATCTGTGACCCCAGACTACTGTAAGAGCTCCCATGATTGAAGCTCACTACTTCATCCTAAGCTAGATGAGCAGGAATGGCCTAGAACAAAAGCAGCTGGGAGTCTGGCTCTGTGGGTTTCTCATAACCCAATTTAGGCAGAATGAAGTTTTCTCTCTAATGAAAGGGAAATCATGCACACATAAAGGAACAGAAATTCAGGAAGGATGTAAAGTTGCTTGCCTTCTGAGACCTTATCTGGCCAGGACAGTGGTTCTGTGGTCTAGGGGGCTATGGGATATTTCAAAGTGAACATTCCTGGCCTCCTCTGTTATAATTCCCTGGCTCTTATCCCTGGACTATTCCCTGACAACTACAGAGAAAATACAGGAAGATGGACCTTTTCCACTGTATGCTTTGATATGTGTGCCCTCTATGCATTCCATTTTTACAAAAAATGCCCCAATATGTCTTTTTGAACTTAAGGTAGAAGTCTGATATTTTTGGCTACCCCCTGTGCAATATTAAATAAGGGGTAAGATTTGAATACTGCTCACCTGCCCTATTTCCTCTGCCAAGTGGTCAACAGCTTTACACAGACTGGGCAGAAATAAAATCATACAAAAGTTGGAATTCTCTCAAATCAAAAACTAATTTGTCGGGCAGCCCAGGTGGCTCAGTGGTTTAGAGCCTGCCTTCAGCCCAGGGCGTGATCCTGGAGACCCCCGATGGAGTCCCATGTCAGGCTCCCTGCATGGAGCCTGATTCTCCCTCTGCCTGTGTCTCTGCCTCTCTTTCTGCCTGTCTGTCTCTCTCTCTCTCTCTCTGTCTCTCATGAATAAATAAAAATTTAAAAAAAAAAAACCTAATTTGTCCAAGGAGTTCTTGTCATTCATATGATTAAAGTTGGGGGAAGCACAGATCAAATCTAAGTGCAACAAGGTAGAGAAAACATTTATTTTCCCTTAAATCCCAGAAGGACAGAGTCCTTAGACTTAATGTAAATTAGTGTTCTATTGGAAAAGCTTTCCTTTCTACCATTCTTTGCCCTGCTTGTGCATAGGCCCATTTTATGACACAAAATACATGGATGTTCAGTAGTACCAACAAACAGGGTGACACAAAAAAGAAAAATCAAATATTCACTCTAATATATGGTCAAATGTTGTACTAATCTTGTCCCAAAGAAGTAGTCCTCTTCCTTTTCTGAGTGAGTGAATGGAGAGGTCATAAACATAGAGAGAAAGCCTTATCATTCAGGATAAACTAAGAAAACTGTGAAATGATAACTGAGGAAACATTAGGCAAGTTATTTCACTTGTGGGCTAGACTGTGTGACGTCAACTGGTCTAAGACTGGGGATCATGTTTCCTTGATTCTCCTTCTCTATAGGCTTAGTAGGAGTCTAGTTTAGAATTGGGCAAAAGAAAAATGTGTTCATGTTTTGGAAGGAAGAAGTGAAGCAGACATCATTACTCTACAAAGTAAAGATGAGACATAGGAACAGAAAGACACAGATGTGTCCTATGGCTCCCAATTGACTGCTCCTTCTCTCAACCCTGTGTCCAGCTCATCTTCCCAACAGCTTTACCTACTGAAAGTAACATCTCAGGGCGACCACCAGAATCTGACTATAGGCTCACAGAGGTAGTAAGTCCTCTTCTTGTACCACCAATTATAAGAATACTATGTGCTTGGGAAATTTCACTGTGGGAAGAAGTTTATAAGATTCTTTGACATGTAGATGATGCTAAAAAGGTTAAGGAAGAAATTATTCCAATTCTCTACAATCTCTTCCAGGAAATAGAAGCTGGGGGAACACTTCTTAACTTATTCCACAAAGCCAGAATTACTCTACTACAAAAACCAAATAAAGAAAATGCAAGAAAAAATAAAACATCTATAGAACAATATTGCTCATGAGCATAGATTAAAAATCCTCAATAAATAATAGCAAATTGAATTCAATAATTATGAAAAGTATTACATATTTATAACCAGGGGAGATTTATTCTAGATGTGCAAAAATAATTTCACATTTGAAAACCAATTAATGTAATCCATCATATCAACAAGCTAAAGGAAAAAAAATCATATAATCATATCAATAGATCCAGAAATTGCATTTGACATAACGTAACAACTAGTCATGATAAAAACTGTCAGCAAACTGGAAATGAAAATTTACTCAATGTGATAAGAAACATGCAAAAATACCTTTGGCTAACATCATTCTTAATGAGAAACTAGATAATCTTCTCCTAAACCTGGGAAAAAGGCAAGAATGTCCCCTCTCACCACACCTACTTAATACTATGAAGAAGGTCCTAACTAGTGCAAACAGATAATAAAAATAAATGAAAGGTGTACATATCAAGAGAGAAGAAACAAAATGGTCTTTGTTTACAGATAATTTGATTTTCTACATAGAAAACCCCAAAGAGTCGAGAACAACAACAACAATTCCTGGAAACAATAAATGAAGGTAGCAAGGTCACAGAATTCAAGATTAATACAACCAAAGTATACTCCGTTCTTACATATTACCAATGAATAATTGGTATGTAAAATTCCTTGAAAATACCACATATAATAGCACTAAGAGAAAAAATTAAAAGAAAAAAATACTTAGGTAAAAGTAAGACACAGGATTGCCAGGACACCTGAATGCTTAGATCCTCACCTGCTGAGAGTAGGAGTGGTTCCTCTCTCAGTCCTGGCAATGGTTGGACCCAAATCTCATGGACCAGGTGCTGATGCAGGTTCTGAGATGCAACAGTGCATAAAATGGTGAGAACTTCTTTTTGCAAACAGGAAGGAAGAGTTTTAGAAGAAGAAGCCCTAAAGTTACCATGTCTCAGTCACAGGGCTATCAGAAAAGCGCATAGAGATACAGATGAGATTTAGAAAACTCACCTTGTGGGACCGAGGAAAGATGAGGAATGAATAAATAAGCCACGTCATATCTCTGCACAGTCAACTTGTGGCTGAGTGACTTTAATAATATTCTAATATACATATATATCACAGTTGATTTAGCCATTCTTCAGTTGATGGACATCTGGCTTATTTCATATTTGGGGTTATTATGAATAAAGTTGCTAAAAGCAAAAAAAGTGAAGAATAAAATAAAATGAATTCAACAAATCAGAGTAGACTGTGCATTACAGTTCTTCTTTAACTCCTACAAATAGGCTCAAATCCCAGTTACAACTTTACATAATTGTGATTCAAAAGCAAGTGAGGATCTCATTATAGCTTGGAAACTTGATCATTTTCAATTGATTTATCCAGTAAATAAAAAAGAGAATTTCTCCTTTGCATTTTTCTTCAACTATTTTCCCAAGAGAAATTGAATTACCACATGACAATATACCCAAATAGAAGGGAATCTATTTTCTGTTGAAGTGCAATGGCCATAGCAGTAAATATCATTTCTTAATTCATGATTTATGCTATTTGATGGGGTCAATATTGTCTGATAAGGTCAACAGATGATCAGTTTGTCCCACTGTAGAGCATATTCTTGAAACATTTTTCTCGACCTTTTGCTCAGTCCCTAGAATTATTCCTTCTAAATGCATGCTTGAATCTTTTCTATTACGAGACTTTGTATCTAGTGTCATTGTTTTATGGCCATATTTCTGAAAACTCTAATTATAGATAATTTTCTTCAAACTATTAACCTCAAACCAGAAGTTGTACCCTAATCAAAATTAGACTCAGTGTTTTCATTTTGCTTTCATCTGAGGGCCAGAGTATTCTTATTAAATGCCGTTCTTTATGGTTCCTCATCATTAATGTCAGTCTTATTGGGTGTTAATTCATTTTTCTCAGGTTCCAAAGCACGAAGGAAATGTTTAAAAATCTGTGGATTGAGGCCATTTGCATGAACAAATTAGGTTTCTTCTTTATTATAGTAAATCTTGATATAGGCCAATACGCTTGTCCTCTAAATGCCTTCTTGTTTTGATTTGAGTCTACAACATGACATGTTAAAGAAGTGTGGCATTTACATAACGTGTAGTCACTTCAGATAACTGTACCAGTGTATATTAGAAAATTTACTCTTTGAACCTTAATAACAAGCAATTTGAGAGTTTATTGCAATATCTAAGAAATATTCCAAGACTACTTCATGCTTTTTAGTAACTCAGATAAAGGATTGGCGAGGTTGAAATAAAGTTATTTGTTTTTATAAGCTGCCAAGTTTGGCAGTCAATAAAATGTATTTTCAGAATATAAATTCAATTTAGTTCTTAAAATACATTTCAAATGTATAACCATATCTATTTCTTAGATTTGTTGTGGGTAGCTCAGAGACACAAACCTTCAGGGAGATCACGTATCAACTGAGGAGTATGGTCAAGACCTTAACTTTTCTGGGCTTCGGATTCCTAAATGTAAAATTGGAATATAGATTAAAATAAATTATCTGTCTATGTATCTAGACTCTATGTAAATACATACGTGTGTATATATGAGTATGTGTGTGTGTGTGTGTGTGTGTATGTGTATCTACCTGTGTAGGTATATAGTTGAGGCTCTCAATAAACATAGCTATTTCTTCTCTAACCCAGTGGTGGTTGACTCAGAGATGGAACAGCCTGACAATGTAGAAAAACAGATTTACAGTCGTAGAAGTCCTGGAGTACCCAAAATGTTAGCAAGGGAAACCTTTAAAAGCTATTTCTCTGCTCGGTTACCTCCATCTATATTTCCCCAATTAACTCCTAATTTTCCATCATGTCATAGCCAAAATAACCTCCTCTGAGAAGTTTTCCCTGACCACTCCATTGAGGTAATTGCCCCTCTTATTGTATTTTATTAATTTCTGCTAATTTCATTGTTCTTTCTTAGCAGTTTGTGCACATATCATACTCTGATGAAATCACCTGCCTTTCCTTTGTAATTCATTGTATTTAAATTCCAGTAAATTAACATATAGCATTATTAATCATAGGTATACAATATAGTGGTTCAACAATTCTGTACATCACTCAGTGTTCATCATAAGTGTAATCTGAATCCCTTTATTACACCCATCCCCCCACCCACCTGCCCTCTGATAACCATAAGTTTGCTCTCCATAGTTAAGTGTCTGACTTTTTTGGTTTGTCTCTTTTTTCTACTTTGTTCATGTGTTTTCTTTCTAAAATTCTACGTATGAGTCAAATCATATAGTCTTTATCTGTCTCTGACTGACTCATTTCACTTAGCATTATGCTCTAGATCCATCCATGTTATTGAAAATAGCAAGATTTCATTCTTTTTTTCTGGCTAAGTAATATTCTATTGTGTATATATACTACTTCTTTATCATTTCATCTATCATTGGACACTTGGGCTACTTGCATAACTTAGCTATCATAAATAATGCAGCAATAAACACAGGAGTGCATATATCTTTTTGAATTAGTGTTTTTGCATTCTTTGAATAAGTACCCAGTAGTGCAATTCTTGGATCATATGGTAGTTCTATTTCTAATTTTTTCAGGAACCTCAATACTGTTTTCCACAGTGACTGTACTAGTTCACATTTCCACCAAGAGTAAACGAGTGTTCCTTTTTCACTACATCCTCATTAACACCTCTTTCTTGTATTTTTGATTATAGCCATTCTGACAGGTGTAAAGTGATAGCTCATTGTGTTTTTCATTTGCGTCCCTGATGATTAGTGATGTTGAGCATCCTTTCATGCTTCTGTTGGCCATCTGTATGTCTTCTTTGGAGAAATGTCAAATCATGTCTTCTGCCCATTTTTAATTGGATTATTTGTTTTTGTGGTGTTGAGTTATATAATTGCTTTATATATTTTGGATACCAATCCTTTCAGATGTGTCATTTTCAAATATCTTCTCCTTTTCTTTTTTTTTTTTTATTTTTTTTTTTTTGTTTTTTTTGTTTTTTGTTTTCAAATATCTTCTCCTTTTTAGTAGGCTGTCTTTTGGTTTTACTGACTCCTTTGATGTGCAGATGCTTTATACTTTGATGGAATCCCAATGGTTCATTTTTGCTTTTGTCTTCCTTGCCTCAGAAAACATAGCCAGAAAATGTTGCTATGAACAATGTCAGAGAAATTACTGCCTGTGCTCTCTCCTAAGATTTTCATGGTTTCTAGTCTCATATTTAGGTCCTTAATCCATTTTGAGTTTATTTTTGTGTGTGGTATAAGTGTTTCAGTTTCATTCTTTTGCATGTAGCTGTCCAGTTTTCTCAACACCATTTGTTGAAGAAACTCTTTTTCCCATTGCATAGTCTTGCTTCCTTTGTCAAAGATCAATGTCTACTATAGCCAAACTGTGCAAAGAACTGAGATGTCCATCAACAGATGAATGGATAAAGAAGGTGTGGTATACATATACAATAGAATATTACTCAGCCATCAGAAAGGATGAATAGTTACCATTTACATTGATGTGGATGGAACTGGAGGGTATTATACTGAGTGAAATAAGTCAAGCAAAGAAAGACAATTATCATATCGTTTCACTCATATGTAGAATGTAAGAAACATCACAGAGGTTCATAGGGTAAGGGAGGGAAAACTGAAGGGGAAGTCATCAGGGAGGGAGACAAACCATGAGAGAGACTCTTAACTATGGGAAACATACTGAGGGCTGCTGGAGGGGAGGTTGGTGGGGAGATGGGTAACTGGGTGATGGGTAATAAATAGGGCATGTGATGTGATGAGCACTGGGTATTATATGCAACTGATAAATTGTGAACACCATGTCTGAAACTAATTATGTACTATATATTGGCTAATTGAATTTAAAAATATATATATTAATATACCATATAATTGTGGGTTTATTTCTGGCCTTTCTACTCTGTCTTCTAATCCATAAGCATGGATGGTCTTTCCATTTCTTTGTGCTGTATTCAATTTTTTCCATCAATGTTTTATAGTTTTTGGAATACAGATCTTTCCCTTACTTGATTAAGTTTATTAATTAATAATAAATAAGATAATATATTAGGTATTTTATTATTTTTGGTATAATTGCAAATGGGATTGTTTTCTTAATTTCTCTTTTGACTACTTATAAGTGTGTAGAAATGCAACAGATTTCTGTATATTGATTTTGTATCCTGCGACCTTACTGAATTCATATTTTAGTTTTTATAGTTTTTTAGTGGAGTGCTTAGAATTTTCTATATAGCATCACATCATCTGCAAATAGTGTAAGTTTTGTAAGTTTCTCTTACCGATTTGGATATCTTTTATTTCTTCTTCTTCTCTGATTGCTATGGTGAGTACCACCGGTGTTGAACAACATAGTACTACCACTATGTTGAACAAAAGTGCCAAAAGTGGACATCTTTGTCTTATTCTTGATCTTTTTTTGCCATTTAGTATGAGGTTAGCTGTGGATTTTTCACATATGGCCTTTATAACACTAAAGTATGTTACCTCTAAACCTACTTTCTTGAGGGTTTTTATCATGATGGATGTTTTATCATGATGGATGGATGTAAATTTTTTTTGCACCTATTAAAATTATTATATGGGTTTTTAAATCCTTTTTCATTATTGGTGTGATTTATCATGTTGATTGTTTTGTGAATATTGAGCCGCTCTTGAATCCCAGGAATACTTCCCAGCTGATCATGGTGAATGATTTTTTTTTTTTAATGTATGGTTTGATTTAGTTTGGTAATCATCTGCTGTCTGTGGTAGGCAATTAACCACCTGATCAGAATGATTAAAATCATTCATTCATTCATTCATTCATTTTAATGTCATTGTAAGATTTCTTTTCCATAGCCTGGTTTCAGATAGTTTTTTTAGCATTGAGAATAAAAATAAATCAGACAAAGACTCTGCCCTTATGTACATGTAGTACATTAGAAAGATCCAATCACACAATCACATAGTGATTTTTGAACTAAGACTTGAAAGGTAAGACTTAGCTTATCTGAGAGAGAAGAGACATGGTCCTCATAGGAGCAGAGCAAAAGCATCAACAGATAACATACATGACCATTCTCTTTTGTATCCCTAGAATCATACATAATACCAACAATATTGAAAGTAATCAAATTATTTAATCAATGAATAAAGGCAAGAATGATCCCTGTAGAAAAGCACTTATCAGAGTGCCAAGATTTTATAAGACCTCGATAAATTCAATAAACTCCATACATCAATTAGAACTAAACTAAGAGTCAACGTATGTGAAAAATTTTAATTGGAGTATTAAAAATACCAGCTGGTGATTTTACAGATGATCCTAAAGACTGCTGTAAAAATAGGTAACTGCGTTTTTCATTCATATCAATCTCTTGAGAGGCATAAACTCTTTTTGCTTTAATGTCTCCCTGTAACAGAGTTCCCTTTTATGAATTAATAGAATCAGTGAAGAAATGCTAATACAAGAATAAGGAGAATTTTAAATTCTATGGTCCCCAAGAAATTCTCAGTAGTCAACTTCCATAGACTACCCTTCATTTTTCTCAGCTATGTCTTATTGCCTTTTAATAATTTCTCAAATTGATGTTTTGTGATGTCATACCTTTATCCCAACCAAAATACAAAACTCTGAGAAAGTCCTTCCATGGCCTTCTTCTACTCTTGGCTCTTTATTTCTATTCTCCAAACTCACATGTAACTTCTCTAACTATAGTATAATCAAGCTGTGATGGGGCCCTTGTACGGTGGGATTCCTGGGACTGGTACCTTCACAGTTCAGTCCTAAGTCTCAGCCCCAGAGGCTTGTGGTCCAAATCTGTCCCTCACTCACCTCATTTCTGTGGTTGCAATTACTCTTCTTCATTCCATTTATTTGTCCTAAAGCCCTTGCCTTATTACTGGCATGGCACATTCCTTTTCTACTAACATCACTGGAGTTCTTATAATAGAGATTTATTTTTGAAATAGTGGCTAAGAATGTGAGCTCTTGATTTTGAATCCTGGTTTCTTCACTTAGTGAGTGATCATGGGTAAGTTTTCTTATCTATAGAATAGAGGCAGAATATAACCTACTTTACTGGATACTTAGGAGGATTAAATGCAAAATTACGTGTAAAGCTATTCTACGCTACCCTCTTTAAATGCCTCATTATCACCTTGAATCTTCCCTAATGCCTACCATATAGTTAATGGCTTTGTTCCTTCCTTTATTTAGAAGAAGAGTAAAGATGAATATAACCACTCGTGACTTTTAACTATTATTTTTAAATTACAAGATCTTTGTGTTTTTCTCTCAGAAAGATACCATTTCAAAAACTGTAACTAATAGCTCTAAAAGTTGTCTTGGAATTCAGGTTGTTTTTTTTTTTTTTTCTGACTTTAGGAGGGAAGTATTAAAATTGGAAACTACTATATTTGAGAACTATTATATATATATACTATATTATATATTTTTATTTAATATGATATGTTATATATTTGGGAACTATTATGTTGTATTTTAGCTTAGGACTATTATATTTAGATAATAATGATTTCACAGATGGAATTGCCTACATCTATGATTCTGGCAGGGACTAGGGGAACAGAAATGTTCTTCCAAATCTTTAAATGAAGCTGTTTTGCTCTCAATCATTTATCAAGGCAATCCTTTAAAGGCCCCAAACTGCTAAATGGAAGTACATCCTGATCTAAGTAACAGAAATATGTTTTAGGTAAAAGGATATTGCCGATAATGAGACATTGTTGATGATGATAAACATATTAATATAGAACTAGTTTTCATTTTAAGGTATTTGCTTATCCATCTAACGTCTTAAGAAAATAAATACTGTGAAGTATGTACATACATAGACAACTTAATCCAGATGAATCCTCTCTGTACCTAGGGCTATTACCCTCTTGCTGATACAGCAACATGAAACTGAAACTACATTTGTGGGTTGGGGCTCTCCCTAAAAAAGACAATTTATAACAAAATCTTTTCTTCGGTCACTAGACATCCCTCTAATTTAGTTGTAGCCTGATTACCTTAACTATAAATCCAGCTGACAAAATGTTGTTATAACCACACACTTTGCATTTATATTTAAAATGTAGCATCTGAAAAATAATAAAATATAGGCATATGATTGATTCCTCAAGGACTTGCAGACTCGTAGAAAAATGCCCCAGTTCTTCTCTACTGTCAGCTGCATTACACCTACCTGCATTAGAATGTGCTCTAAAACACAATCCTTCCTCTTTAGCTTTGCATTCTCCCCTTCTCTCCTACCTCTGCTTTTACTTTTAAAAATTTGGCCCAGAAAAGATAGGAAGTAGCATGAAGACTTGCCAGTATTTCCCCCACTCAAATAGAGTCAGGGATCTCAAAGAGCTTTGGGTATGGCTTCTCCATTCCAGGGGGCACCATTTACATAGACCATGTATAATCTACCATGGAATCATGCAAGCTGTGGCTCTGGATTGTTCCTTGGGTCAAGAGCTTTTCTTTCTTTCTTTCTTTCTTTCTTTCTTTCTTTCTTTCTTTCTTTCTTTTTCTTTCTTTCGTCTCTCTCTCTTTCTCTCTCTTTCTCTTCTTTCTTTCTTTCTTTCTTTCTTTCTTTCTTTCTTTCTTTCTTCTTTCATTCTTTCTTTCTTCTTTCTTTTTTTCTTTCTTTGCCTCTACTCTGAGTTTTATTCCTGGAAACAGAAAATAAGTTCATAAGAACTCCCGTATGAACTATGATTAGATTGGATCCAATACTCATACAATAAGAATCAATTATTTTTATTTAATTAATCATTCATAATGATCACCATAACATTTGTTGAGATTTTCTGTGCTGGATATACATACCAAAAAGGTAATAAAAACAGACCTAGGTCTACCTTCATGGGGCCTACATTTTATCAATGGAGTCTCACATTAGCTGGGCATACAAAACCTTGTAATAATAAAAGATACACATTTTTTTTAAATCAAAAGTTGACAGCATATCAAGAATCAGCTAAGTTCTGTAGACATCGTGGGAGCCCCCCCCCTCATAAAGAACTTAACAATTGAGTAGAGAAATGAAGATAAGTAGAAGTTAATAAATTCAGAAAGAGGGGCAGAGGAAATCATATGCTTAGTTTATGGAAATTGAAGAAAGTCAGCCTGATAAAACATAGTGAATAAGGAGAAATACATAAGCAAATGAGGCTGGAGAAGTCTATGATATTATTCAACGTGCCAAACTAAGAACTTTGGTCATTGCTCTCCAGAGCAATGAGGAGTCCTTAAAAGGTTTTGAGGAAATAAATGCCACAACTCTTGCTTTTGTAGAATATCATTCTTCCTTTGTTATTGAAAATGGAGAGACTTGCAAGTGGATCCTGGGGGAAGTTAGAAAGCTATTGTAGTGGTTAGCAACGGAGACAGGGAAGAGAAGGTAATGGTTGTAGGCAATGGTCATTATCTAACATGAATTTCTCTGGGTTTTAAAGAGAAATTAATTAGTTAATAAAGAGAAACTCCTGATCTTTCTTTCTATCTCCATCTGTATCTCTTTTTCTTTCTTCCCCTGAATATATCTCTTATAAACTATTTTCCAATCCCACATTGACTCCCTTTCTCTGCAAAGTCTACTATCAACACTGCTCACATAATTTGATACCTACTACCTATACCTGTAATATACTCAAGCTAGTCAAAATTACTGGATCAAAGGTGGATACCCCTCTCAAGTTAAACCTCAAAGATTATTTTCTTAAATATTTGGACTTGGGATTCAGAGCATGAAGTCTTGAGCTGAAAGGTTTGTTTGAAGTTTTTTGTACTTTACAGCCAGTATGTCTTTTTCTGATATTCTGTTTCTTCAAAAGCTTTTCAAAATACATAAACTAATTTACTATTTTTGAAATATTGAAAATGGGATTTCTTTCCAATGAATATAATACTTCAGTTGTCAAGCTAAAAATTGACTGTTATTTCTATTTTGTGAATGAAATAACATTGCTTCATGTGGGTATATGGTTATTCAAATGTGTTTAATATCTTCTTCAAACATTTAGTTTAACTATCTCTCTACATTTTGTTATTTTGTTCCATTTTGGTTCATTTTACTTTTGACTATATCAAAATATTAAGTAACATATAAAAATATATATTCTATGTTATATAAAATTAAGCATCTGAAAGAGTTTTATACTGATAGCGTAAATCAAGTTACTGAAAATAAAATTGGGAATCTCTCGAGTCTAAAAATATAATTTCAAGATATTATAATTCTTCATAAAATAATTGATAGGTCTCCTATAAATCTTCTGTATGCATAATTATCTTTGTAACATGGACCTTCAGTATACTTCAAAAAACTGAAATGATTTAGACATTCTATATTCCAGTTTAATATTTATATTCTTAAACCATTTGGATTTCACAATTATGTGTTTTCTCACAGAACAGTTATATCCATAAATATTATAGGAAAGTTAATAATTTTACTATCATAAATATTATAACTAATAAAAGCATATGATATAATTATTTTAGCAAAATTAACCACAGTTAGTTTACTAAACAGATAAAGAACAATAAAAATAACTAAAAGACAGTTAAAGTTACAAAAATGTCATATTCTGATTTATAATACCTTGAATGGGTATGTGTGTGTGTGTGTGTGTGTGAATCAAAATACTTAGGATGATAATTCACTTTCAGTTTTTCTGTTAAGCTCAGTGAATTGTATTTTGCCATGGGAGGGCAGTGATTTTTCAGTTGGTTTTTGTTTTGTTTTGTTTTGTTTTTGATAGCAGCATCTCTTTTGAACAAAATCATTTGTCACGGTATTACAATGGATAATGATGACTTTGCTTTAGCTTAAGTAGGGTGGATGTCACTAAGCTTTGTTCTCTTGACTCTCATTGAAGCTTTCTGTAACCACAAGGTTTCTGCAAATCTTTTCTGGGGAAGCCATTATATAGAGAACAAAGTGGCAGAAAAAAGCTTCTGCCATGGAAATATGAGACTTTGTGTAGTTAATATTATTAGTTAATCATGAACAAGTCATATAATCTGAAACTCTCAATATTTTCCTTCATAAAATGCAGATGGTGATACTTAATTCTATAACACAAATGTTGGTGTGATGACTGGCAAGTGGTCCTCAGCAACTCACTCACACATAAATTTGTCTCCAGATGCTTATAATCATACATCACAAATTGGCTTCTGCAGGAAGCACACTCTGGGATGAAGATTAGTGTGCAGGATGCTTATGATGGAAAGCAATTGGAATTAATCCGTATGGAAAGGGGAGGAAGGAAGCAGGATGGAACAAAGGGAAAAGCTGATCTATGAGGTTCCAACAACAACGCTGGGTAACCCGAGGGGTTACCTGGAGTAAATCAGCAAATGCATCTCAAACTGAGCCACAAAGGCTCAGTATTTTATATCTATTCTACCCAATGCTGCAGGGCACCCCCTGGAGGGTGTGGCCACCTCCCCAGGACTTTTAAACATTTTCTATGCAGTTTGCCATAGTGATTCAGATATTTTTTTCTAAATTTTCAATTTTTAAATTTAAATTTAAGTTAGTTCACATATAGTGTATTCGTTTCAGGAGTAGAACTTAGTGATTCATCAGTTGCATGTAACACCTAGTGCTCATTCCATCATGTGCCCTCCGTCATGCCCATCACCCAGTTACCCCATCCCCCCACTCACCTCCTCTCCAGTGACCCTCAGTTTGTTTTCTACATAAGTCTCTTGCGGTTTGCCTCCCTCTCTGTTTTTATCTTATTTTACCTTCCCCTCCCCTATGTTCATCTTTTTTATTTCTTAAATTCAACATGACTGAAATCATATGGTATTTGTCTTTCTTTGACTAACTTATTTCATGTAGTATAATACCTTCTAGTTCTATCCATATCATTGCAAGTGGCAAGATTTCATTCTTTTTGATGGCTGAGTAATATTCCAGTGTGTGTGTGTGTGTGTGTGTGTGTGTGTGTGTGTGTGTATACACCATATCTTTCTCCATTTATCTATCAATGGACATCTGGGCTATTTCCATATTTTAGCTATTGTGGACATTGCTACTATAAACATTGGGGTGCATGTGCCCTTTTGAATCACTATTTTTGTATCCTTTGGATAAACACCTAGTAGTATATTTCACATTATACGGACCATTGTTTTACAAACGCTCCTCCTAGGAACCATTCTGGTATTGAGTAGCTACTAATACTAAACCATTTTCTAAGGTCTTTGCCAGGGAATAAAAACTAGTACCTTGGAATAATGCTCTAATCAATCAATATATCAACAAAACAGAAAACTCCCCATTACCCAGTATTTCATCCTCATCCCCGAAATAACCACCCTCAGAATCTACCTAGTCCCATGCATATGCCTTCTATGTGCTGCCAATTTATGCTTAAATCTATAACATGAGGGATCCCTGGGTGGCGTAGCGGTTTGGCGCCTGCCTTTGGCCCAGGGCGCGATCCTGGAGACCCGGGATCGAATCCCACATCGGGCTCCCGATGCATGGAGCCTGCTTCTCCCTCTGCTTGTGTCTCTGCCTCTCTCTCTCTCTCTCTGTGACTATCATAAATAAATTAAAAAAAAAAAAAGAAAAAAAAATAAAATCTATAACATGAATAGATGTTGCCACTTGAAGAATATAGTCCCTTCCTTCTTGTATTAGACCTAAAATGCTTCTGGCCGGATTATTCTGTGGCTTAAAATTGGGTAGAGACTTATGTCCTGTAGGAAAAGTGGAACCACTTGTGAGTAGAAAAGGTTGTACTTAAGGGCCAAAAAACATCTTAATTATCTGTAAATAGGAGTGGGATACTCACTGTGAAAATTCATGGTGGGCCACTGCTGAAAGATCATAGGCTTCAGGTGAATCTGGATATTCAAGATCCTAGGGCATGGAATCCACGAGTCCTCATCTCAGATGTGAAGGAGTCCCATTCTTCCTCAATCACCATCCTGACACTGGTGGCAGAGACACCTTGATCAGTAATATGACATTCTTTGTCACTTGGCTATCTGATAATTAAGTTCTGATAGCTCCCTTTGGCCTTCTCTAAATTTCCAATGCAGAAGATAAGAACCTACTGGCAGGCTGCAAAGAAGTCCCCCTGGTTTTCACATGGGGCTTTGAGTCCTTCTCTTTTTTTCTCAGACCATTAACTGAATTTCGGAACAGTCACTCATTTCTTTGTTTCCTGGCTACTATTTCTATTATATTTCTCCAGTGGCTAAAACACTGTGGTAGGTAGCACATTTGCTCCCACAGATACGATATCCTGATTCACTACTAGTGACAGAGTTTAGGAGTAGGCCCACCCCACTGAGCACTGACGAAGGCACTGCACCTTCCACCACTGCTGGGACCTCACCGCTGCCCAGTGACATGCGATCCACCTGCAACACACCATGGTTGGGCTGCTCTCTCACATTGGTGCACCAATTTTATCCACCTTTGCTTTCTGAGTTCATCACATAGAACATTTATTAGCGAGTGCCTTTTTTCTTTTTTTAACTTAAAGGAAACTTTCTTTAGTGTTCTCATTGAAGCATTTTTTTTTTTAAGCAATGTAGTTTAAAAATGAGTTGAGGCACACCTGGGTTCCTCAGCAGTTGAACATCTGCTTTCTACCCAGGGCGTGACCCTGGGGGTTCCAGGACCGAGTGGGCATGTGGACATGGAGCCTGCTTCTCCCTCTGCCTGTGTCTCTGTCTCTGTGTGTGTGTGTCTCAAATAAATTAATTAATTAATTAATTAAATAAAAATAAACATTCCAGAGGTGGATGCAAGGCTTTGCTCTAAGGCCTGAGAACTAATGTTTTCCTCCAAGGTTTGCCAGTCGTTTGTCCTGGAGGTGCCACTTGGTTTCCAGGACTTTCTGGGATCTCTGGGGTGAGCTTGAGGAATCCAGGTGGGCCAGGAGAGCCCAGGTAGCCTTCCAGAACTCCTCCTGTCTTCAGAGGCTGCATTATGTCCCCTAGAGAGGGTTAGCACCAGCCACTTCTTGTTTTGGGAGAATCCCATTGGTTGTTTTTGGGGTGTCTGTCTGTGAGAAGGGAGAGAAGGGAAGCAGGTTTGGCAACGGGAGAAGTTGAGTGTGATCTAAGCCCAAGAACAGCCTCAGCCAACTCTTCAGGCAGCACTGAGCCAAACTGGCTCATCACAGTTGTCTAGAATTAGCGGGAAATGTCCAAGCCTTTAAAACTGGCCACAGTGAGCCCCCACATGTCGTTGCCCACAGAAAGATGAGAGCACACATGAGCTGCTTCTGTGCAGCGGAAACAGTCTCCTGTTGAAGCAGCTGAAAGATTCAGCCTATTGCTGGGACAGTTTCTTCCTGGAGGGGGGATCTGAGTGGCATGGGCACACATCATGGTTCAGCTGTAACTAAACTCTGTGGACAGCCCCAAATTCCAAAACATCTCCTCAGACTATGTCAGGCAGGCTCCGTTGCACCCTGGTAATAGCCAATCTCCAAATCAAAACTTTGAAGAAACAACAGTTTTCTTTTTTTCTTTCTTTTCTTCTTTTTCTTTTCTTTCTTTCTTTCTTTCTTTCTTTCTTTCTTTCTTTCTTTCTTTCTTTCTTTTCTTTCTTTTTTGCTATATTGCTTCATTTATTATTCTATTTATGGTATTTGTCACAATCATGTGAAATTGCTGTAAAAAAAATCAGACTACTCACATTTCAGCAATTAAAACTGAGCTTATTCAAAACTGATATCTGAAATTTTCCCACTTGCCCTTACATTTAGAACGAATCCACAAAGAACCTTATTTTTGACACAGCAGGAACATTAAACTTTTTTAATTCATGAACTCCCCCAGCAACATGCAGAGTTTGCTTCAATAGAGTACATTATCACTTGGGGCAGTACTGGTATAGTCCTTGAGCTCCAAATCACTACTTCTCCTATATCTGCTGCCTTCAGTTTTTAGCTTAATAATGCCAATGTCCCTGCTGACATTATTGAAGCAACAATAAATATTATCATTTATATTTATTATATATTTATTAATAATTATTTATTAACAATAATTATTATTAATAATTTAAAAAATGTTTCTTTTTTCACAAATGTAACTTATCTATCATGGTCACCAGGGGATCTTTACTTAGTATATTTATTTAGGAAACATGGTGAACAGGGCAGCAACCCTCTTGAATGTTGTTGTATATCAAACCAGAGCAAGAGAGTTCTGAAGGTTCACAGACCAGAAATCAAATACTCTGGCCAGGAATTCCGAATCGTCACTTCTGTTCACCAGTGTTAGATCGAGTTTCAGCCAGAAAACACGATCCTACTGTGTGTTTAGAGGAGAACCACCCGTGACAGTGAGCAACCTAATGACTACTACAGAAGCCTCTCTCATCAGATCTCCACCTCCACCTCCAGCCTCTGACTTCTAACTACTCTAAAGGCTGCTTCCAAACTCAGTCCTCTTCATATTTTCTGAACTTTTCATGCTCTCTCATCCCAAAGTTGATTTGCTTGTGTTCCTCCTCAGCTTTTGCCAAGCAGTGGTTTTTGAATAGGTGAAAGGGAAGATTTTTTCATAAACCAGATCTTTAATTGGTAATGTTGACCAGAAAAAATACAAAAGAGGCAGTGATTTTACCAGCAAAATGAGTTTACCCTTCAACAGCGAGAATGGTAATTCAGGGCAAGCAGACTATGGCAAAGCACCAGCAAGTCCAACAAACAGAGGAGAGGGACTCGCTCTCATGGGGAAAGGTGGAAACTGGGAGGGACCCACAAGGCTTCTCGGGGGCTTAGAGGGATGGTTTCTTAGTGTGGTGGTTGCTGGGCAAGGAGAAATTCTTCCTTCCTCCTGCTGGGGTATATGAAGTAAGTTTCTTCCTCTTGGGGAATGGGAGGTATACTTCTCAGATTGAGTGGTTGTGCCTGAGAGCTCCCCCATCAGGGATCCCTGACTCTTTTCCTAATGAAATTTTCTTTATTTTTCACAGTGCTGTCATTGTAACTCTGAGATGAATAATCATTTGTCAAAAGATGATTGCAGTCAAGCAACACTATATATTTTCTTGCATCCTAAAACACCATTTTTCCACCCAGAGTATACACATTTATATATCCTATATGACCCTATCTCGGACTTGAGTTTTCTTTTTCTTTTTTTTTCCATCCTTAGAGCACTCTTTAATCCTTACAGTTTTTAACTCAAAGCAAGTATTTTGTATACCATTAGTGAGGGAATTATTAAATTAAGCAAATAGGAGAAGTCTCCGAATGTTTTCATGTATTTTAATTTACTCTTATTTCATTTGAGGTTTTAAAAGTGTGATTTATCTTATAATTACTTCTTCTGCTAATTCGGTGAGAAATAGAGAAGATCATCTGTTGCATAGGGAAAAGAGAATTAGAAGAAACCAAGATTTTCTAAGGCCTTGTCCAGACTCAGTCTTAATTAATCCTGCTTGATAACATCAACTAACTTCAATTTCCTCATCTGTAAAATAAGGGTTCACTGGAAAACCTCTAAGGAATAGCCCACAATTAAAATGAAATGATTCAAAAACTAGATTACCAATTCTCTGAGAGCAGAAATTCCTAAATAGAACAATAATTTACTTTCCAAATACTGTCATTGCTTTGTTTCAATCCCCTAAAGAATTAAAAAAATAATAATCTTTCTGTTTGGGAAATGAGACATATAATATCTAAGTTACAGAATACAGAAATAAGCAATATATTTCAATACTTAAGAATATTCTTTTTAATTGTTATAGGATAAGGCTTATTAGGGAAGATACCAATCTTGAAATCATATACTCTATTGGGATAAGAAGCATGGAAAATTGAGTCTCAAACCACTATAGCCACTAGGATAAATTGTAGTTGTTGTGGACAGCAAGCCAACTATGACATCCAAAATTGAAAGGATACTACCTAATATATACAGTTATATTTTTAACATCTTATTATCATGACATCTCTATACTTTGTTTCAGTAAATAGACTTTGTGATTCAATGTCTATTATTCATTAATGAAATAATAGGACTATACATATGGTATGGCCAAGAATGGAAGTTGAATTTTAACATAGATTCCTTGTGTTTGTGTTGAGAGGGTCAAATTATTTTCCCTTATTTTTATTAATATGGGAAATTACTATGATGATTCCCTGTGGTAACTAAACTTATTTGTTGGAATAAGTGCAGCTTGTTTTTGGTTTATTTCTCTTTTTTTCTTTTGTTTTTAGTATATTGCTGAAGGTGGCTTGCTAATGTGTATTAAAATGTATTACATCATTTTCATAAAAGAGATTGACCTATAAATTTCTATGTCGTAATGTCCCTGTCATATTTTGGTATCTAAGTTATGTTGTATCATAAAGTGAATTTGGATGTACTCTACTTTATCAAAGAATTTTTATATGATTCCATGTACTTCTTTTTTAAATGTTTGGAGATTTTTACTACTGACAGCATCTGGGACGAGAATGATTTTGTTTTGGGAGACAAGAGTTAAAATTAACTGTCATTGATAGATTTAAAGTCTATTTAGATTTTCTGTTAGGTCTTGCATCAATTTTAAGTTGTTTTATTCAGGAATCTGTATATTTATTTAAGCATAAATTTTTTGGCATGAAATTATTATTCTATAATATTCTAATTACATTTAATACATGTAGGACCTGTAGTGATGTATCATTTTGCATTCTGGATATTGATATTATTTTCTTTTGCTTTGTCTTGCCAGGGTACAGCCAAACTATTAGATTTTTCAATGAACAAATTTTTAGTTTATTGACGGTCTACTTAATATGTTTTCAGGTCTGGGACTTGGGCAATAGATCTTCACTTTTTAAGAGTGTAACCTCCTTCAGCCCCTTGCCCTTCTATTCTTTAAAAAATGATTAATGCATATAATAAGCAGTACCCTTATTGTCTGCCTATCTATTTTGTCTCTATTTTGTTCCTAAGGATGCTATATATTATTAATCACCTCCACAACATTCAGCAGATGTAGCCTCTCTGATTTTTAGCATAATTGCCTCCCCTGGAATTCCAGTGATTAACTGCATCTCCCTGACCACTGTTGCTTCCTGGCCTCATCATCCTTATTTCTATCAGTGGACCCAGCCCTGTGCCTACCCCTCAACAATCAGCTCTGGCTTACAGAGGAGATCACCACTGAAATTGTTGGTAATTCTAGGGACTCTCTCACCAGCACATTCTGGGTGAGTCGTCTGTGCTTTCTCAGTGTGTGGGGAGCATTTAATGAATCTTCTCTCATCACATAACATTCACTTGAGAACATCTAGTTTTCTCAGCACTTTAATCTCTTCCTGAACCATCTGCTATGGAAATTCAGGGATCTCAACTTCACTCAGCATGAGCCATCACTTTCCCTGGCTTCAAGGAACAACCCTAACAAATAGTTTCCATTAAGCCTTGGAATCCTTTCCAGTGTATTAGGAGAAATGAGGGAGTGTCTTCAAGTTAATGAACTCTCCCTTTTTAATTCTAATACCCTATGCTCAGCTCTAACATTGCAGGTGACCCCAAGAGCTCTTGGGGGTTAGCAGCCAACTGCACTCTCACTTCCACTTGAGTAGTTGTCTCTTCATGAGTTATCAAGGCTGCCTACTCCCATGACCAGCTCACAATTCCCCCAGTTTATGAAACAACCTATTGTCTGATCTTCTGGCAGTTGGGTAAGAAAAAACACAATTGCTAAAACATGGAAGGTTAGCCATGTGTAATCACAGCAAGCGATTGGAATTGGGATCAAGGAGGATCAATTGAGGAGTTTGATGCCAAATTGCCCAGGTATCCAAGTGATGGGCACATCTTGTTGAGGAGGGTAAGGAATATTAAGGATTGGTGTTCTCTGCTGGCCTGGCAGGAAGTGAACAGCAGCACTGGGTAGAGGGTGTTACCTGTCACCAGGTAGCAAGGGCAGAGCTGGGCTGCCCAGTGGGCCTGAACATTGGAGCAGAACTTCAGCCACAGAGAAAGCCAGATTTGCACTGAAACTGGTAGGCTGGTAGGTAGAGGATGAAAAGTGGGCCTCATCCTCGAACCGTGAAATGTCTGCAGAAGAGTAAAAGCTCAATGTAGTTCTAAGAAATGGTGCAAAATTTGTGGGTGAAGGAGTGAGAGACTCCACTCAGTCCTGGAAACTGTGGTAAATGGTACCATATGTTCCTTTTGCTCCCTTTACCTAAGCTAACTCCTCTGGGGAGAGTTTTCTTCAAGCCAAGTGCAAATATGCCTGTTCCATTTCTCAAAAGAGAACATTTTGAGCGACATCCACGTGATTTCTTTTCTCCTTGCTTCTGTCCTCTTCCTCCTTCTCTTCTTCTTTCCCTCTTCCTCTGCTCCTTCTTCCTTCTACCCGCCTTCATTTCATCTTCCTTCCTCCTTTCCTTTCGTTTCCTCCTTTTTCTTTCTTTTTTCTTTCCACAGGTTCCCAGTGTATTGGTTTATTGTGCTACTGAAATATTTTCACTAAAAATTGCTCAGTTTTAGGAAGATAAAAATTTTCTCTTTTTCTATGGATAGCAGAGAAAGGAAAGAGAAAGAGAGAGAAAGGAAAAGAGAAGAGATGTGTTTGCCTGTCTCATTTGATACAGAGTGTTTTGGAGGTGAATTAACAAAGACTGGTTTTCTCAAGGGTTCAGAAAGATGCTATTTTTTCTCCACTGAAGGTGATTAGAATTATTATTGCCAATACGAAGTCAAGTGAGTTCTTTGTGTTTGGCCACTTGTCTTCCTTGCTTTTCTTCCTAACGTTCTCTTTTTTAATTTTTTTTTAATTTAAATTCAGTTTGCCAACATATAACACCCAGTGCTCATTCCATCAAGTGTCCTCCTTAGTGCCCATCTTCCTAATTTCTTTTTATCACTCTTCTCTTTTTAGCTTGTCCTAGCACCCTAGATGCATACAACCTCAGAGCTGAAAGACACGTCAGAACTTTGCAGCATTGCTCTTTTATAGGGCAGGAAACCGGAGGCCAAAGAATAAAGTGACTTTCGCAGGTCTGCAGCACTGGTGGAAACAAAATCTGCTCACTCCCAGCTTAACCTCCAACATGGGTAGTCTCTGTCATATTTTTGTATTATTTTATTTTCTTATCTACTTATTTCCTCCAGCTCATAACCAGAGCCAAGAACGTCCCAACCAAATCAGGTGAATATAGTCTTAATGTTCCTATCTTTCCTGCATTCCTACAATTTTTTTTTTCTTTTTTCCTCCCTTCTCTTTTGTTTTTCATCCATTGGACCCACTTCATTTTACTCTACTTGCTCTTTTCCTATACTCTTCTTTCTTCTCTTCCTTCCTCCTTTTGTCCTCTCTCCCCGGTTGCCTTCATGATGACGGCAACATGCAGCATTTATCCACAGAGTCATTTCCTTGACGAGTTCAGAGCACTGTACATGCATTATCTTATTATTAATTCCTCCTATCGTTTCTGTAAGGCCCATTCATTACCTCTAGTTTACAAATGGGAACAAGAGACACAGGAAGATTAATCGAACTACTCGAGGATAAACAATGAATCAGTGCCAGAGCCATAAACAAAACCTGGTCTCATTGACTTCCCCCATATCAACCCTGGTCATGTTTCTCTTTTTCTTTCTAAATCTTGCCTCATTAAGTAGCGTTAACTCATCCCTGAAGTACTTTAAGGCAATCTGCCGCAATTGGCTGTGTTCTGGGACGTTGGGACAAGGATGATGCTTTAGTTCTGTCTCTCATATTGTCTGTGAACTTGGCCCTATCTCTCGAAGTGTTTGAGCCCTGTTTTCCCCAGGTGTGTAATGGGAAATAGGGGATCTGTACTACAACAGCGCTTCCTAATGTGTGACATGTAGGTTGGTTTTATCAATACAGGAGTCAATTTTAAGGTGGTGCCCAGATAAAGGATTAAATAAATCATGACAGCCTCATCATCGTTCATTTCTTTGAAATTCTCCTGGTGACTTCAAGGAGGAAGATTTATGTTATGCTTCTATAGCACTTGCTAATTACATATGTAACGGAGTTTCAGCAGCTCTGATAGTCACAGTGTCTTGCTATAATTTAAATGAAATAATTTATTTTATAATGATACTGCATCCATGGTGAGTGAAGTGGTTTTTTCATTTAGGGTGATGAAACACAAATCCTTTTTACTGTAGATTTCTATAAATTTGCAAAACAGTCAATGAAAATAAAAATGACTGGTAATTATGTAGGTGGCATAATGATACAGAAAAATATCTTGCAGGTAAAATGGATATGGTTGAATTTCAGGAAGGGCCATACCACAGGACATTTTTCCATTTCTGCAACAAGAACATGAACCATGAGTGATAGATTGCACTATTGTTCCCTGATCCTTTTCTCTGCAATCTCATATCTCTGTAACCTCACGGTGCCTGCAAGTGGGATATATGTCCCCCTCTTCTTGATTTTGGACTTGTCCAAGTGACTTACTTTTACTAATGAAACATTCAACAAAATGGGTTGGCTTGGACTTCTTGCATGTTAGCCTTTCTACTATGAGAAGAACATGAGCCATGTTAATGTTATTCCCCAAATGATGAAGCTCTGAGGTGCTAATCTGACCTTAACTCAAAGCCTGGACTTTAGCCTAGCAAGCCCAGCCCAGAAAAGAGCAGGAGTGAGCAGCTGAACTACAAACACATGGATAAATGCAGGATACTTCCTTGACCAAAACGAGCTTCAAGGAAAAAGAGAATACAAAAAATTAAAAAGAAAGAAAGAAAAAAAAGGTGTCACTGCTCTTTTATCTCTGCTCTTCCTCACCATCAGGCAGCTCCTGACATTGCTTGTCTATTCAATAGGCTATAATCCCAGCCAGTGCTTCAGTTTGCAGACCATGCCTGGGCAAGACACTGTATTCTCACCACTACCCTGGTATTTTTCTGTCAAGCATTGATGGAGCCCCAGTGGAGGCCAGTTGGGCGAGATATATTTCTAGTGGAAGTAATCGGGACTCCGTTGGCCCTCACCCAAGTTAGGAACATGACACTAGACCCTAGGAACTTGGCAGCCTCTAAAGCCAATGCATTTCCCCTCCTGATCTGTCCCTGCCTCCAGGATTTCATTTCATTACAAACAGCGCATGAGATTCAAGAAGACACCTCAGCATCCCTGTTCTCAGACTTGCAGGTTTTGTGATCACAGCTGAGTTGTTAAACATTGGGGCTTGGTATCTTTATTTAAAAAGATAGGTAATTTCTGTCAAAAAAATGTTAACATTGATTGAACAAGCTAATAGTTGTAAAGCAATTAGGAACGTGCATAACTCATAGTCAGCATCCAAAAAATTATATTCATAATGGATGATTTATTTAACCTTATCTCTTACAACTCTGAAAAATGCACCCTAAATTCGCACAGTGGTTCTCCTTGCACCCTAAGACAGGACATAAGTTTAATATATTTATAATGATAATTTAGGTTATTTTTATACTCATTTGTTTTCTTCTATTTATCTCACCAAATTATCCTTTGATATAAATTGTTTTCATTAAGGTTCATGAACTTTCTACGTGTACAATCATAACGTTTGCAAACAAAGATATGTTTGCCTTCTTGTACAATATTTATATTGCAAATTCTGTTTTCTTATCTCATGGTTATTAGCTAGGCCCTCCAAGACCTTACTGAATAAAGTAGTGATAGTATACATTTTCTTGGCTTTTCAACAGTAATCAAAGGCTTTACCATTTCACTATTTCGTCCTATTTACCATTACTTTTTATCAATAAGTATCATTCTTAGATACACTTTTTACCTTCTTCTTAATAATCTGTAAGGCTTTTCAACCTAAGGTGGGTCTCAATATTTATATATTTTTCCTTTGTTGTGTTGAATTATTATTTTTCTATGCTGTTAGATATAATTTGTTAATATCTCATTATTAATTTTTTACATCTAAGATCATAAATAAAATTGGTCTGTGGGCTTATTCTTATTTTTATTGTTCACCAAATATTTAGTACATATTAAATTTTGGTTATTTTGCTGAGAATTGTGAATTCAAAAGGAAACAAAATATATGTTGTCAGTGTTATGGAGCTTACAATATAACACACAAAATTAAAATTTGATAAATGCTAGAACTATATAGTGTTCTCTTGAGAATATTAGTGATGGAAGTAGCAACCAACTCTTGGCAACTAATGCAAAGTTCCACAAATATTTTATTGAACCTAAGACTTGAATAATTCTCGAGAAAATAAAATAAAAGAAGAATGAGGGAAAGAGGGTTGGGATAGCTGAGCATGTTCCAGTTGATGTTTAATTAAGGAAAGACCAACAAACCAACAAACCAAAACTAACCACTGTAAAAGGGATATTGTCATCATCATGGTGAGGAGTACTGCTGCCAAACAGGCCAGAAGTCTAGGCACGGGCATGATATTACTAAAAAACTTGGCCACGTTAATGATTTTAGCTTGATTCAAAAGTTTAATCTGGAACCAAGTTTTACTTAATTCACAAGGCACTGAATATTTTTAAGCAAAACAGTTGAGTAGGTAGTCAAAAATAGGGTCTGGGTCACAGGAGAGATATACTCTGAAGGTATAGGTTTGTGACTGAATGGCTCTAGATGATGATCTAGAGCCCACCATCTATTGGGATGACTTTAGGAGACAGTGTAAAATTTAATTGCTTTATTACCATCTTAAGATCTATATATCCAAAATAAGAAGTTCACCAACTTTTTCTCAAATATGCTTCTCCTCTCTTGTCATCCAATAGCATCACCATTAATTCTTCACCCATACGGCATCTCCATTTCAGTTTTCCCAACCATCATCCAAGTTCTGCTTTTTCCTGAGAAATTCTTCTCATGTATAATTTCTTCTTATCTTTTCCCTTCTCACTCTGGTTGAATCTGTCATTGATTATTCCCTACATTGTTTCAGTAACCAAATAACTTGGTCCCCTAACTGCCAATCTGCACTCCCTCAGATCCAACATCTATATTTTAAAAACTGCAAACTTTTTAATATAGACTAGTCATTGAAAAAGCACAACACTGGTTATTGATTTAAACTATTTTAATATCAGATATTTATAACAATATATTAAACTATTTCAACCACAGGTTCCTCATCTGATACAAAATATCTGAGGAAATAGTGTTTGCCATGCAGGATTGCTATAAAATTTGATAAGCCTCATCTTCTCCTTAATCCTTAACCCTCTCACATATGCAATCTTTAATAAATGGTGGCTATTTTATTCTCAAACCTTTCCTTTTTCTCCCCTCCCCCCCTTTTTTTCTGACAGAACTGAAATCTTCCAAGGGCTCTTGAACTAACAAAAGGAACTAGTGTGGTTTAATATTTCTCAGGGCCCAGCATACAGTTCAATGGCACATGAATACATTCAAATGATGCCTTTACTCTGGCCCCTTTCCCTCACACGATACTCCTGAGACATCCACATGGAGAAATATCTCAACATCTACTTCCTAGATCTCAGTAATTGGTTTCCTGTAAGCTGTCTTCCTGACTTTTATGAATAAAGACCAAGGTGATCATAACATGATGTGTTAAGTATCTTAACACCCTCAACTGAGCTTATTTTAAAGTGTTTTGTCATAATTGTCATGCCTACCTAAAATCTGAGCACTGTTGCTGAGGCTTCTCGGAAGCTTACTGGCTACTAAATTGACACTCTAGGTTTCTGCTCAGTTGTGACAATAAGGAGAATATTCTAGTTTAATGACATGTGCCAGTGATAACTATTTTTCTAAGATTTTATTTATTTATTCATGAGAGACACAGAGAGAGAGACAGAAACATAGGCAGAGGAAGAAGCAGGCTCCCTGCGGGGAGCCGGATGTGGGACTCCATCCCAGGACCCCGGGATCATGACCTGGGCAGAAGGCAGACACTCAACCACTGAGCCACCCAGGTGCCCGCCAGTGAGAATTAAATGCTGTATTGCCACTTATTTTTGTTTGAACTATCTGCCAAGAATATTAGACAAAGTAAAGAAATTTAGGAAATGAAAAGCTGTCTGCTTGGTATTGAGAGCCACAAATGTAATTTTAAGGTTTTACCTCAACAAATACATATGGCAGCAAAGTAGTCATGTATTTATCATTTAAGAAAAACAATATTGTCCCATTATTCTTAGAGGATTTCTCAGATAGCCCTCAAAAGGAGAAGTGGTTGTGACTGTCCCACCCCACACAAAGGTATTGTAACTATTGTAACTCTTCTCCCACCAATTCTCTGAGATTATAGAATTATTTTATGACATTTATCACATTGGCTGCCATTTAGTGCTAACTTGATATAAGTCCTCCCATTAGGCTGTGGTATCAAAATAATGCAGTCACATCTGGTGCAAGCTTTTGAGAAGAAGTAGTACTGATATGAATCATCTGCAAAGATGCTGATGACCTTAAAATAAGGTGAGGGATGTCTAGAAGGAGAACTTATTTAAGATCATCTAACTCTTTGCCCCATTCTTAACCCAACCACAGGGGGTACAGGATCACAGTCCTACATGGGTCTGGGAGACAGAGAGCTTACATAACCCTTTATTTTCTCTTTTATGGGTATATCTTCATCCACATTGGTGTTCCCCCAAATTCAACCCTTGGGCCCTTTTATCTATGAGTGTATACTAAAGGAAAGAATAATAATGTTAATAATAATCCAAAACTTTATTTATCATCACTATTATAAAAGTAAGATAGTTAATAGCATGTATTGTTAAATACCTTCTACTGCAATTTTTTACAATTACTACTATTTGAAAAGCTCCACTGTTGTATTAACCATTTTAGAATCTCCAATGTCTAGCATAATAACTAGAATATATTTGTTAAAGTTCAACTAGAATTATTTCTCTCTTAAGATAAATAGTTACTGAAATAATCTGTTCATGGTAGCGCATGCCTGGTTCCGACTTCCTTGCAATCATGCATCTTTAAAATTCCTCTTTTGTTTTGACAGGGAATAATGACCACTTCTTTCTTATAGCCTCATTTATACCATAAATGTAATAGAAAATTAATTTCATTAAAGAGAGAAAATGATTAAGCTCTAATAAATGTCCAGCACACCTGGGAAAATATGAATTATCGAAAATGGAGTTTGCACTGAATCTTGAAAACCTGGGACAAACTGCTTGTTCCTGTAGTTTGTTTTATTGAATTGCTATGATTAAAAAGGAGAGCTGCTTAACGTGAAGGCTTTTCTATTAAGAAAAACTCCATGCGTGCGTGTGTGCACACACACACTCACACACACACAAACACACACTTTCCTACACTTGCACACGGGAGGTCTGGACTAAAGCAGAGACTTATTCGCTTCCTTTGTGTTGCAATCACGAGGTTGCCAAAAGTGAGTGTGTGAGGTGAACTGATGGCACTCTGGGATGGGGAGCATCATTCCCTTGAACTGGTGATCTTAGATCTAATAGAGTACGATACATGTTTAAGTTAGGTATCCAAGTTTTAAAAAGAAGAAAAGAAAAATAGAGACTGGAGAGGTATTTGGAGCAACGGTGGGAGCACCAGGTGAAGCGTGAAGCAGAAGAGTAACAGGGCAACCCATGTGGCGTGCATGAGGCTTCACTGCCCCACGCCATTCTCCAGAATGGGTTCAATACCCAGGGCCACAGACCCCGCTGATTGTACCACCTTCCCACCGACCTTCACCTTGTCCTGTGTTCTCTGCATTCCTGCCCTCGGCTATCTACCCATCCTCCCCTTTGCATGTACTGATGAGGACTTGCTCCTTTCTCTCTGGAAAACAAAAACTCTACGTTGATCCAGTTGTGTTGTCCTTCTCCTACAAGCTCAGCTCAGCTACCAGGAAGAGCTGCAAACCTGCAGAAGGACACCTCATCTAGTCTCAGTTGATGAGGGTCCTGTGGGCCCTGAGGCACCGTCTTGCAACCCCACATTCACCCACACTACTTTTTTCCAAAGTCTTAACTGACACGTTCTGTCCTTCCTTTACACACACTCTATTGATGATGGTGCTTAACTTACTTTTCCCAGAAACTAAAAATAAATTTCTTGCCAAATTTATACATATACCTTCACCTTAACCCATATAAACTAGCATATAAACCAGCTGAAACATCTCTCTTCTCAAGCAAATTAAAACGACTCATGTAAAGCAATAACTCGTTCATTCCATCCTGTTTCTATTCTTTGCTCTCCTTCATGGTAAAACTCAGAAATTTTCTGTTTAGTTTGGCTCCCCCTCGTTGCATTCTATTCCCTTTTGACTCGCTTGAGGCAGGTGCTTGTGCCCATCCCTCCAGGGAAATCATGCTTGTTAGGCCGGGACACAAACCCCATGTTGCTATGTCTGTGGTCAGTTCTCAGTGCTCATTTTACTAGAACTTTGGCATTATCTCACAGAGTTGACAATTCCCTTCTTGAAACAGAGTCTCTTCACTTTAATTTCTGCACACTACCCTCCCCTTCATTCATTCCCTCATGCACAGCTGACTTTCTCCTCTGAAGGCTTCTCCTTGTCTTTCTAACTTCAGAGCACACTAGGGTTTGGTCCCTAGAGTCCTTCTTCATCACCACTCTATGGCAGCCTCCTCCAGTGGCAAACTCTGATATTCCCAAACAAGAGATCACTGCCAAAATAATATCTTTATTTTTCTTCTCTTCCACCAGTCTTAGATTCCCATAGCTAAATATTTATCCATATCCCTTTATGGATGCTTGATGAGCATAACTTTAAACATACGACTTTTCTTTATTCCTAACAGCTTTATTAAGGATTAATTGTCAGGTACGAAACTGTACATACTTGAAACATCTAATATGACGGACCTGTGAAACATTCACTATAATCAGTATAATAAACATATCCAACAGCCCAAAAGTTTCATCATCTCTCTTTAGGATTTCTCACCTTTAGTTCCTCCATGTGTACCCACTTCCTCTTCATCTACCTGAAACAGCTGATTTGTTTTCAGACATTTATAATTTGCATTTTTTTGAATTTTGTGTAAATGGAACCACACAGTATGTACACTTTTTTTGGAATGATATATTTTTCTTAGCATCATTATTTCAATATTAATCCGTGTTTTATTATGTGTCAGTAGTGCATTTTTTAAAACCTAATACTATTTTACAACTAGAAATGGCTATATTAGCTATTGTAACTGAATTGTAAAACTCTTATAAAATCGTTTTAGTTTTTTAAAAAAACAGTCAAATCATTATGACTTAGAACAAATAAGTCAGAGGATGGAAATAAGCCACACAGAAACCTTATTTATGTAGTGTGTAAACCCTATCTCAAGACTCATGAATTATGAGATTCTTCATCTGCCATTTAAAGCCTCTGGGAAATATCTTCTCCCATTCTGTAGGTTGTCTTTTAGTTTTGTTGACTGTTTCTTTTGCTGTGCAGAAGCTTTTTATCTCGATGAAGTCTCAATAATTCATTTTTGCTTTTGTTTCTCTTGCCTTCATGGATGTATCTTGCAAGAAGTTACTGTGGCCTTGTTCTCCTCTAGGATTTTGATGGAATCTTGTCTCCCATTTAGATCTTTCATCCATTTTGAGTTTATCTTTGCGTATGGTGCAAGAGAGTGGTCTAGTTTCATTCTTCTGCATGTGGATGTCCAATTTTCCCAGCACCATTTATTGAAGAGACTGTCTTTTTTCCAGTGGATAGTCTTTCCTGCTTTGTCGAATATTAGCTGACCATAAAGTTGAGGGTCCACTTCTGGATTCTCTTTTCTGTTCCATTGATCTATGTGTCTGTTTTTGTGCCAGTACCACACTGTCTTGATGACCACAGCTTTGTAGTACAACCTGAAATCTGGCATTGTGATGCCCCCAGCTATGGTTTTCTTTTTTAAAATTCCCCTGGAATGACATATCAGATAAAGGGCTAGTATCCAAGATCTATAAAGAACTTATTAAACTCAACACCAAAGAAACAAACAATCCAATCATGAAATGGGCAAAAGAGATGAACAGAAATCTCACAGAGGAAGACATAGACATGGCCAACAAGCACATGAGAAAATGCTCCGCATCACTGGCCATCAGGGAAATACAAATCAAAACCACAATGAGATACCACCTCACACCAGTGAGAATGGTGAAAATTAACAAGGCAGGAAACAACAAATGTTGGAGAGGATGCGGAGAAAAGGGAACCCTCTTGCACTGTTGGTGGGAATGTGAACTGGTGCAGCCACTCTGGAAAACAGTGTGGAGGTTCCTCAAAGAGTTAAAAATAGATCTGCCCTACGTCCCAGCAATTGCCCTGCTGGGGATTTACCTCCAAAGATACAGATGCAGTGAAACACCAGGTCACCTGCACCCCGATGTTTCTAGCAGCAATGTCCACAATAGCCAAACTGTGGAAGGAGCCTCGGTGTCCATTGAAAGATGAATGGATAAAGAAGCTGTGGTCTATGTATACAATGGAGTATTACTCAGCCATTAGAAATGACAAATACCCACAATTTGCTTCGACGTGGAGGGACCTGGAGGGTATTATGCTGAGTGAAATAAGTCAATCAGAAAAGGACAAACATTATATGGTCTCATTCATTTGGGGAATATAAAAATTAGTGAAAGGGAATAAAGGGAAAGGAGAGAAAATGAGTGAAAATATCAGCGAGGGTGACAAAACATGAGAGACACCTAACTCTGGGAAATGAACAAGGGGTAGTGGAAGGGGAGGTGGGCAGAGGTTTGGGGTAACTGGGTGATGGGCACTGAGGGGGGCACTTGGCAGGATGAGCACTGGGTGTTATGCTATATGTTGGCAAATTGAACTCCAATAAAAAAAATTTTTAAAGAATAAAAAAAAAAAAAAAAAAAAAAAAAAAAAAAAAAAAAAAAAATAAAGCCTCTGGGAAGACTGTTTCCCATCATTCTGCTTTTAGAAAGTAGGATTTCCTTATACTGACTTGAAGTCTCCTGACATCCCTGTGAGCATTGTATGTTGGCGTGACCCATTCCTCTTTTACATGGCAGCCCTTTGGAGGCTATGAAGCCAAGGCACAGAGCATGTTTGGTAAATCTACTAAATAAAAGTTCTTCTATCCAGAATGGCTTTGTTCTTCTGTCAAGCCAGTGTTTTTGTTCAGCTGAGCACTCTCCCTACACGTGGACAATGTCTCTCTGGAAAGGGGTCCCTGGCTGTCGTAAGGGAAACGGTACTTTCTTTGCTGGTGACATCACTGGCTCAGTGAGAAAGGTTAGCACACAGTTACATGAAAGTTGTCCAGTCAGTCCACTGCCTGGGTCAGAGCTGAACTCCTTCACAGACTGAACGTATGATTGTGGCCTAGCATGTTTAATAACCTATGCTTCATTTTACTTATTTAAGAGATGGGAATAATTATCGTTGTCTCTTCATATGTTTATGGAGAAAAATAAATTAAATCTTATTAGTTAACTGCTTGGAACAGTGTCTGACACATAGCAAGTGCTCATTAAAATAAAGTCATCATTATTGTTATTAGGGGTTGATGTGTGAGCTATGTGGTCAATTAAGAGTGAATATTAAAACCTGGTTGTTAATGCTATAGCAAAAGCAGAGTCTGTTTTGCTGGCTCTGAACATAGTCTCCTTTGCTGCTAACATTCCATTGCTAGGAGCAGGACTAGCCTTAGGATAAGACTGTTAAGGTCCCTGATCAAATTCACTGAGAAGCTGGCTTGGTCCACATAACCTCTGTAAACTCAGAGGCATGATCTAGTCAACCCTTATGACAATGATGATTGAGACACTTACACTATTTAAATGATGTACTTAAGGACCAATTTAAAAAAAAAGGTTTATAAGACTTTGATTTTCATCCCATCTCTTTTTACAATGCATTCAGTTACTAATTTCATTTTACCATAATCATGGTTACAAAGAGCAGAGAAAGTCTTTCATGCTTAACTCAGGCAACTGATCCTAAGAATATCATTTAATCTCCAGAGGAAGAAAGTGTGTTCTCAAGATGAAGATGGAAGACAGAAAACTGGGAAGGTTGTACTTAATGTAGTTTAATACAAGAGCACACCTTCCTCCCAGAGGTGTGCCATTATGTACACATGTTCTAAATGACTGTCATAGGTCATTTCCTATTCTGTTAGTCTCCCAGATCTGTGAGGGGTAAGTGTGTGAGTGTGCATGTGCACGTTTGCATTTCCTGAGGTATTTGGCAGATTTGTTGATGTCTTTTGAAATTCATGTCTTTTGATTTGCTTCTCCTCTTAGTTTAGAAATTTGGGACATATTTATGCAGCACAATACCTGTGAACAATACCTTAATAAACCCCAGCTGAGATGTTACAAACCATGTTAATATTAATGAAAAAGAACCAGAAAGTGAATACAAAATATACATTACATCCCCAAACAAAATGAAATTTGTTGCCCTCCCACAGCTCCATAGACCTTTAGTCTCTTTGACATGGGATTTTTTTTTGTCTGCTGAAAACATGTACTTGAAAATAACTATGTCCCAATTGTTCAGTGGATACTGTGAAGTCAACTGCTCAAATGATAATATAAGCAAATTGAAATATTCTTTATGCTGATATAATCATTATCATCACTGATGAAATTTATTGACAGTTTACTCTATGCCAGGTACTGTAATAGGCACTTCACACTCTGTATCTCATTTAGTCCTCATTATAGCCGTAGTGGCATGGTATAAATATTATCTATTTCTACCTACACTTACTAGAAGAGAGGCTCAGTAAGAGCCACTTACTGAGGCTCAGGGAGGTCACATACCTTGTTGCAAAGTCATAAAGCTCAAACTACAGTGTGATAGAGGGTCAAAAATTTTGACCCTCTTCCTATTAAGAGCTGGGGTATATTTTCTTTCCTTGAATCAAAGGAGGCTGTGTGCATGTTTGAATAATGAAATATAGAGGAAGTGTGCTACCAGAATCCATGCCTAGGTATTGTAGAGACTGGTGGCTTTAACTGACTGTGTCTAGATAGTTGCCTTTAAGAATATTCACTCTTGGATGACTTGCTGTAGGGGAAGACACCGCTAAAGTAATTCTGTATGTTTTGAGGCCACCACCCTGTGAGAAAGTCAAGCCAGGAGAGGAGGCCATGGAGACTGATATGGCAGGAGGAAACAGACAGAGAAGACAGGGGACACCAAAGCACTTATATACGTGAGACAAGAAGCTATTTTGGACTTCAGATGCCCTGTGTGAGCCCATGATCCTAACTGATCTTATGATTCCGAGATAACCTAGCTGACCTTTTTTGTGAATGTCTGAACTATAATGCCATGAGGAAACATAAAATATATTTTAAGCCCATAAATTTGAGGCATTGCTTTGGGTTTTTGTTTTTGTTTTTTGTTTGTTTGTTTTTGTTTTGTTTTTTGTGATATAGTTTAAAACAAATGGAACATGATTTGGTCCTTGGATTCGAGAGGCTACTTTCAACAAGTGGTATTGGCTTTGAGTCTGATCAATACACTGAAACTTGGCTTGAGGACACTGAGGGTGAGGGCTTGAGGTATCATCGAAAGGAGGAGCAGAGAAGATGAACTGTTCTGCACAGGTGGGAAGTTCAGCAAAATTGTCACCTGTGGCTGTATCACAGAAATAGCTGCATCTGGCTAAAGAGATTTTTTAGGCAGAATGTTGAAAATGCTAACTGGTTCCCTACAGATGTCAATGAAAAGGTGAGGTCCAGATAGATAATAAGTTAAAGAATCTATTTGTTGAGTAGAATTTACAGGGAACATAAGAGACTCACCTGGCTTGAAACATAAAATTATTACTCATCCATACTCTTTTCATGAGCAAATAATTTCAAAATAAGACATGACCCAAGGGACAGGATCAAATTCAGAGTATTGCCAATGATTTGACATATGGTCCCTGGTAAAACTGAAATCAAGGATGTAGAACCATTTGATGAGACCTCAGAAAGATTTGAGGAGTTACCTCAAAGACCATCTTAAGTAAACAAAAGGAACTCTGAGGATCTTAAAGACATGACTTGTAGACTCACTCATTCAGTCAGTATGGCCAGTAGGAATCTAGTATTTTCTCACAAGCACCTTTACTGACTTTTCAAAGTTTCAAAATATAAATATGGGTGTGACTAATAAAGTAGAAAATGATTGGATGTACTGGAATTTCATAAAGTTTTTATAGAAATTATACCAGTTTAGATTGAAAGGATAGAGACAGTTAAAAAATGATAATTAAAATAATCCTTTAAATCCCTAATTATGAGCAAGAAGCTGACTAAGAAAACTATTTGGCTGCAAACAAAGGCAAATTCTTACAGAAAAGGATAGATAACTCAGAGGGAACAGTCCAGAACCCAAAAGATGCAGGTAACGGTAGTAGAGAATCACTTCCTAATTAAGGAGCTGGAAACCTGTGCCCGGCTGGATTCAGAGTTGCTATGGATCATTGAAAACTGCATGACTTCTATTTCCCCTTATCTGAAGAGAACTAGCTATTCTGGATTTCTATGTGTAGCTCACCACGGAATACTGTGTGGGTGTTGTGGGGGTGTGGATCATGGGTCTCTTTAATCCACAAGTTTTAAACTTAAGAGGACCCACACTCAAGGGGCTTCCTCTACATCTGGATCTGATCTAGATGACGTGATTCTGCACCACCAGTTTGAGCCCAAAACAGTGATAGGATGAGACTTTTGAGTATCTCGAGTGGTAGTGAGTGTGTTTTGTTTGAGATAGAAGTACATCTATTCTTTAACTTGTCCCAGAAAGTAAACCGTGGCAAGTTAAAGATGGTCACTGTGCTAGTTTGCTGGGACCTCAAAACAAAGTACCACAAGCTGGGTGGCTCAAACAACAAAAATTTATTGTCTTACCATTCTAGAAAATAGAAGTCCGAGATAAAGGTATTGGTAGGATTGGTTCCTTCTGAAGGCTGTGGAAAAGAAATTGATAACCACCTGTCTCCTAGATTCTGGTTGTTTGCTAGCAACCCTTAGCATTTCTTAGCTTGTAGGCACATTACCCTGGTCTCTACCTTCATACTCATGTAACATATTGAATGAAATTGACACAATCGTACATACTATATAATAGGACAAAAAAAGGGGGGGGGGGCTTCCAGCCAAAGGATTAGCCAGCAAAGTTGTAGAAAAAAAAATGATTACAAACAGAATGCTGAAAAAAATATTCTGTTGGAAGGGATATAGCTGAAGCCACCACAGAGATGGTATTAAGATGGTGCTCTATATCTGATTTTTATATCTTGATATTGATGCTTAATACTGCCTAATTAGGATTTTCTGTCTAGGATATATTAGGGAACAAATGTGCAATGACATTTTCTTTCCTTTCTAAGTGGGAAAGCCTAAACTGCATGGATTAGATGGAATTTTAACTTCATTCTCTATATTTGATTAAATCTCAATCCTGCTGGAGCCCACTGAGGAAACACAAACATTGGTGGAGCATTCGTGATTGAATGCTCCTCAGAACAACAGAAGGAAGCATTTATCCACCAGCTCCATTTATGGAAAAGTTGCCTCGTGGGTTATTAGTGAACTTGCACTTTCAGGCTGTTTGCTCCAGTTACTCATTTATAGGACATTGAACTACTAAATTATTCCTAAATTAGTCAACCGAGTTTTAATTGTACTTCTTCCTGCTACACATGATAATGATATTCAGTTGCCTTTAATGGTATAAAAATAAAAAAAAATGACGAGGTGTTAGTTGTGGACTTAGTGGAATCCTTAATAAATCCTCTGATGACAATCCACCCACCCTTATAACCAGGACAGAGCCTAAAGTTGAGAGTACAGGAAGTACAAATTCCCCAAGTGAATCAAACATTAGAGCGAGGGTCAAGCCATCTCTCACCCTTCAGTTCCCAGACCCATTGATTCTACCTTCTGGAACACAGAATCCTGTATTACCTATTGGTTCTATGCATTTATTACATCCTGGAGGAAGTGTACCAAACATGCATACAAGGTGTTGTTTCTGATCCAGTACCTTAGCTGAGACTTTAATTGGCCATTCCATTATGTAGCAGGTCGTTATCTATCAGTGACCTGCCCCAAGTGACTTGGTCAGTGGTAGCCCCAGTGGATCTCATGGTCATGTGCCCATTGTCAAAGTGTTTGTCGTAAGAGATGTCACTTGTTCTGAAGGAATGTTATACAAAATCCCATTTCACTGAATCAGTCATTTTTGCCTAGAGGCTCTGAGGAAAACTTTGTCCCCAAACTTATTCTTATTATTGTTGACAAAATTCAATTTCTTTCAATTGAAGGGCTGAGGTGCCCATTGCCTTGCTGACTGGTGGGTAGGGGCTACCGTCAGGTCTCAGAGGCAGCCATATCCCTCCTCCATCTTCAATCCCACAGTAATACATCCAATCCTTTTCATGCTTTGAGTCTCTGACCAGAGACTGGCTCAGTATACCTGTCTGGCTCACTTGTGTAAGCTCCCTTTTAAAGTCGGCTGTACCTCTTGACCTAATCATGGGGGTAGAACTGATGGTGTCCATGGTCCTAGGGTATATAGACCAGGGGTGGGAAATCTTGGGAGCCAGCTTAGAATTCTCCCTGTCACAGGAGGGAGGACAAACACATACCCAGTGTAGGCATCTTTGGTGGTAATGCTAAATCTTCTCCACCCAGCATGGAAGGAGCCCGCTGTCCTCTAGCTGGGCTCCCCCATGGATGGTGCTATATCAAGTTCTCAGTGTAACACTTTAGTAATAGCAGAATGAGCATAAAACAATGGGAAAATATAGCCCAGACTTGGTGAATAAAAGTCTATGCTGTTATTTACGTGCAGAGTTTCCACCTGAGTCATTGTGGCTCTTCTGTTCCTGATCTCATTGTGCCACAGGAGATGGCTGAGAACTAAGGCCAGATGATATCCTGAACATTCAGGATCTCTTCTTTGGTGATTGCTGTATAGTGAACATTAATGAAACTAAAGATCTTTACCAAAAAAAATAAAAATAAAAAATAAAGATCTTTACCTTTGGGCTCACTCTTTTCTTGTAAGTCCATATACATGCCTCTTCCCTAAACATCCTTGCTTCTGATAATCTACTACCTCCTTAAGGCTTTTGACTGCACAGTCAAGCCAACTGCCACTGCCTAAGAGTCTGTATTTATTGGTTTTAAGCCATTTCTTTTTCTTCTTCATTCATAGTAAATGAAAAGTTTGCTTCTTAGCATGGTGCCCAGTGGGAGGATCCCCTCTACCAAGTCCTTGGGGATCACCCCAGAGTAGGACAGTAGGGTCCGTTGTTGGCTCCAGACAGCATTTCAAAATAATTAATCAGTGAACTAGGTCCAAAGTCTATTTTCCTGTAAGTCGGCCCTTGGAAAATTGTTGTAAGACCATGGAAGTTTGTTAAATTAACATGTGGTTGATTAAGACATTTGCCTAGAGGTAGAGGCCATGTGATGGTCTTTGTTTTTTTTTTGTTTTTTTTTTTCTGCTTTAGGCTGGAAGATTTATTTTTTTTTAATTTTTTTTTAATTTTTTATTTATTTATGATAGTCACAGAGAGAGAGAGAGAGGCAGAGACACAGGCGGAGGGAGAAGCAGGCTCCATGCACCGGGAGCCTGATGTCGGATTTGATCCCGGGTCTCCAGGATCGCGCCCTGGGCCAAAGGCAGGCGCCAAACCGCTGCGCCACCCAGGGATCCCTAGGCTGGAAGATTTAATAAAAATATTACGCCTCAGGACCTAACTCAAAAACTAAAATCTTTTTGACAATTTCTAACAAGAATTTTATTAAATCAACATCCAAATACCGTTTTTAGAGTCAGGTTAATTACACTAGAGGAAGTAAAATTAGTGTTTCACATTAGGGATATTCTGTCCCTAGATTCTTACCACAGAAATATAAGGGGCAACTTATTTCAACACAGATGTTAATTTAACATATTCCTACCTTTGCCTGGATGTCTGCTGCTGACCTTCTTCACCCCTCCAATTCCTTATCTTCCATTTTGTCTTTGGCACCAAATTGTTTTGGACTAGGAAATAACACAATCTAAGTAATTTTAAAGATAGTTTATGTTTAAAATACAACAGCAAATGTGGAAATTGACAGGGTTAGAGACCTCTCCCACCTGAATGACTTTGGCTGGTCTCTTCACACCTACAGACTTGAGAAACTTGTCTGTAAATGGACATAATGACATCTACTAAGCTTAACTCACAACATGCTGCACAGAATAAATAAGAACTGATAGAGAAAATGTCCTGTAATTTGTGGAACAAATATATTTGTCATTTTTGCAGACTGACTATGTTTTCATCTATCAGTACAAAAGAGTAAGTGTATTACAGTATAAACAATATTCTGTGAAAATTTTATTGTTTTTAAAGCACAAATTATTAGCCCATGAGAATAATTCTAAATTAAAATTTCATGCTAACTTCAAAATTATCAATAAAGTACATCTCTGCATATTTTGTACACGACAATATTTTATTTTGGAATGAGTTATATTCATGAATAAAATGAAAGCATATCCATGCATCCTATAATTTCTAGATGTCAATATGTCCATCTGCAATCTTCTCAGTTTTTTGAATTAACTGAAATAATGTATGAAAGTACTTAATGCTAAGCTGTAGAAAGCCTACCTATTATTTTTAGATTCCAGTATTTTTTCATGGCACCAGTACTATCTAGTTGACCTAATCCAGAAAGAATAGTAGTGGATTCAAATAATAAAAACTTTAGTACTTACAAATTTGATCTTGCAGACTTGTGGTAGTTAGAATAATGACCTCTACCTCACCCAAAGCAGCCATGTCCTAATCCTTGGAACCTGTGAAATATTTTACCTTATGTGGTGAAAAGGACTTCAAAGATGTGATTACATGAAGGATCTTGAGTTGGGAATATTATACCAAATGATCCAAGTGGGCCCAGTGTCATCACAAAGGTCTTTATAAAAGGGATGCAGTGGGGTCAAAATGAAAAGATACGTGATGGGCAGCCCAGGTGGCTCAGCGGTTTAGCACTGCCTTCAGCCTAGGGTGTGATCCTGGAGACCCAGGATCGAGTCCCACGTCGGGCTCCCTGCATGGAGCCTGCTTCTCCCTCTGACTGTGTCTGTGCCTCTCTCTCTCTCTCTGTCTCTCTCTCTGTGTGTGTCTCTCATGAATAAATAAATAAAATCTTTTTTTTTTTTTTAATAAATAAAATCTTAAAAAAAAAAAAAGAAGATAAAGAAAAAATACCTGATGAACGAAGCAGGGGTCCAAGATTTGAAGAAGTATGTTGGTTTGAACATGGAAGGGCACCTTGAGCCAAAGGTTGTAGATGGTCTTTAGAAGGTGGGAATGGTTAGCCATGGATATTGCCATCAGGCCTCCAGAATGAATGCAGCTCCACCAACACCTTGACGTTAGCCAAGTGAGACCCATTTTGCACACCAGGCCTCAAGAATCGTAAGATTATAAATGTGTTGCTTTAAGCCACTAAATGTGTTGAAACTTCACAACAGCAATAGGAAACTAATGCAAAACCTCTGCCAGTTATTGAATTCCTACTATGTGCTAGGCACCACTAATAGAATGAACTCTGTTCTTACAGAAATCATTTGGTTCTAAAGCTTTTCCTTTACTTTCGGTGCTATTTCAGATAGAATCTATCTACAATGTAAACAGTAAATAAAATTTTCAGGTATAGCGTGGATTAATTCTTCCTGAATATTATTTTTCTTCCTGAATATTCTGAACACTTTGACTGTTTTAAGTGGATCCTACATAAATTATGTACTATAGATCAGCAATGAAATGTAATCACTAGCATTTAATTTGTATCCATGATTTCAGTTTAATCAATTGAAAAAAGGCCATAATATTACCCTTGGATTTATTGCTAATATTATAAGGCTAGAGTAAAACTGAGCAATAAATTTCCTAAAAGGAGGTAATTCTCGACAAGGCACTAAATTTTGATAAACATGTTACAAATTAGAATGTGGTTATATGTTAAATAACCAATTTTACAACCAAAATGGGTTGCTAATGCCTACTTTTTCTTTGAACTAATGGGTAGTCAAGTATGTCCGTACATTGATTCCAAAGCAGAATATTGATATGTTCATGTTTAATGAAACACTTGATTGTTTCTCTCTCAGGCACTGGCTGCAAAGGAATATTAATCACTTAGAAAAACATGCGGAAAGCATTTCAGTTTCAGAATAAGCCAGATTTGTCATTAATAACTGAAATTTGTATAGTGGTTTATAAAGGACCCAACCATGTATTATGTTAGTTGACCCACCCTCCGTGACCTTTTCCGTAGATGAAGAAATTTAGCTTTAGGTAAGTCATAACATTTTCCTGGAGATATAAAACTGGTCCATGGCAAGTTCATGATTTGAGGTTAGTTATTTTGATTACAGAGTAATCAAACCACCCTTAAACCACAATATTGCTCTAACTTAAATCATTCACATGTCAACTCCAAAATTCTTTAGTTTCTCTGCATGCCACTTCATTATGTTTTTTTGAAAATAAATCCATTAATTCTGTTTAGAATTGGCTTGGCTGGCTACCATGCTTCTAGGCTCCCTCTAACTCCCTGATTACAACATCACCCAGTTTCATTTCTGTTGCTTTTAATTGTCTCTATCCCTTTAGATCTCAAGTGTCTATAGGCATGGATGTTGGCTATCTTGCTCATCCTATTGTTTTTGTCACCGGCCATTTAGTGTGTTCTTAGTATGTATATTAAGAATTTTTTAGGGGCACCTGGGTGGCTCAGTGGTTGAGTGTCTGCCTTTGGCTCAGCGGGTGATCCCGGAGTCCTGGGATTGAGTCCCCCATTGGGCTTCCACAGGGAGCCTGCTTCTCCCTCTGCCTGTGTCTCTGCCTCTCTGTGTGTCTCTCATGAATAAATAAATAAAATCTTCATTACAAATGAATTTTTTAGAACAGTTTTAGGTTCACAACAAAATTGAGAGGAAGGTACAGAGATTTCCCATATGCCCCCTGCTTATATAAATATAAGGCTTCCCTCAATATCCAAATCTCCCACCAAAGTGGTACATTTGTTACAACTGATGAACCTACACGAACACATCATACTCACCCAAAGTCCTTAGTTTACATTAGGGTTTACTCTTGGTGCACTTTCTATGGGCTTGCACAAATGTATAATGACATGCATCCACTATAATAATATCATACAAAGTATTTTCAGTGTCCTAAAAATCCTCCGTGCTCTGTGTTCATCCCCTTACCCCAAACCCATGGCACCACTAATCTTATCGTAGCCATTGTTTTGCCTTTCCCATAATGTCATATAGTTAGAATCATACAAGACTTAACCTTTTAAAATTAGCTTCTTTTACTTAGTAGTGAGCATTTAAGATTTCCCCATGACTTTTCATGGATTGACATAAGTCTCTGGAGCCAAATAAATTTTTTTTTTTTGTCTTTTAAAACTTCAATTGAAGTGCGGTTAACATAAAGTGTTATATTAGTTTCAAGTGTACAATATAGTGATTCAGCAGCTCCATATATTATGTTACTCAGTATTCATCACGGTAAGTGTAATCTTAATCCCCCTCACCTATTTCACCCATCCCCATCCTGCCTCCCCCTCTGGTAATGACCAGTTTGTTCTCTGTATTTAGATCTGTTTGTTTGTTTGTTCATTTGTTTTGTTTCTTAAATCTTACACATGAGTGAAATAATATGGTAATTGTCTTTCTCTGGCTTATTTCGCTTAGCATTATATTCTCTAGATCCATCCACGTTGTTGCAGATATACATAGATACATTTGGTATTTATCTATTTATCTGGTGTGTGGATAGATAGATAGATAGATAGATAGATAGATAGATAATCAATCACATCTTCTTTATCTGTTCATCGATTGATGGACACAGGCTATTCCCTAATTTGGCTATTGTAGGTAATGCTACCATAAACATAGGGGTACATATATCCTTTCAAATTAGTGTTTTTGTATTCTTTGGGTAAATACCCAGTAGCAATTACTGGATCATAAGGTAGTTCTATTTTTAATTTTTTTGAGGAACCTCCAAATGTCTTCCACAATGGCTGCACCAGTTTGCATTCCCACCAACTGTGCATGAAGGTTCCTTTTACTCTACATCCCTGTCAACACTTGTTGTTTTTTGAGATTTTTATTTTAGCCATTCTGACAGCTGTAAGGAGGTATCTCATTGTTTTGATTTGTGTTGCCCTGATGATGAGTGATGTTGAGCATCTTCACATGTGTTATTGACTATATCTCTTCTTTGGAGAACTGTCTGTTCATGTCTTCTGCCCATTTTTAATTGGATTATTATTATTATTTTTTTGGATGTTGAGTTGTGTAAGTTCTTTACATATTTTGGATACTAAGCCTTTATTGGATATGTCATTTGCAAATATCTCCTCCTATTCAGTAGGTTGTCTTTTAATTTTATTGATTGCTTCCTTCACTGTGCAGAGTATTCTTATTTTTATATAATCCCAATAGTTTATTTTTGCATTTGTCTCCCTTGCCTAAAAAGACCTATCTCGAAAAATGTTGCTATGAACACTGTGAGAAAAATAACTGCCTGTGTTCTCCTCTGGAATTTTTATGGTTTCAGGTCTCACATTTCGATCCTTAATCCATTTTGAGTTTATTTTGTGTATGGTGTAAGAAAGTGGTCCAGTTTCACATTTTTGGCCGGTTGCTGTCCAGTTTTCCCAACACCATTTGTTGACAACACTGTCTTTTTCCCCATTGCATATTCTTCCTTCTTTATCAAACATTAATTGACCATGTAACTGTGGTTTTATTTCTGGGCTTTCTTTTCTGTTCTATTGATCTGTTTGTCTGTTTTTGTGCCAGTACCATACTGTTTTGATTACTACAGCATTGTAATACTATCTGAAGTCTAAAATTGTTATACTTCTATTTTTGTGGGGTTTTTTTCCAAAATTTATTTGGCTATTCAGGATTTTTATGGTTCCATACAAGTTTTAGGATTGTTTGTTCTAGTTATGTGAAAAAATGCTCTTGGTATTTTGATAAGGATTGCATTAAATCTGTAGGTTGCTTTGGGTAGTATTGATATTTTAACAATATTTACGTTTCTAATCCATGAGCATGGAATGTCTTTCCATTTTTTTGTGTCATCTTCAGTTTCTTTCATCATATTTTATAGTTCTCAGTGTACATGTCTTTGATCTCTTCGGTTAAGTTTATTCCTAGGTATTTTATTATTTCTGGTGTAGTTTTCTTAATTTCTCTTCTATTGCTTCATTGTTAGTGTATAGAAATGCAATGGATTTCAGTATATTGGTTTTGTATCTTTTAACCGTACCGGATTTATTTATTAATTCTATTAGTTTTTGGTGGAGTTTAGGGTATGCTATGTATAGCATCTTATTACCTGAAAATAGTGAAAAATTTACTTTTTCCTTATCAATTTGAATGAATTCTATTTCTTTTTGTTGTCTGATTGCAAGAGCCAGGAATTCTAGTACTATGTTGAATGAAAGTGGTAAGACCAGATATCCTTGTCCTGATCTTAAGGGGGAGGCTCTCAGTTTTTCCCCATTGAATATAATGTTAGCTATGAATTTTTCATATAAAGCTTTTATTATGTTTAAGTATGTTCCCACTAAACCTACTTTGTTGAGGATTCTTGTCATAAATGAATATTGTACTTAGTAAATGCCTTTTCTGCATCTATTGAAATGATATGTTTTTTATCTTTTTGCTTATTGATATGCTGCATCACATTAATTGGTTTATAAATATCGAATCACCCTTACATGCCAGGAATAAATCTTGATCATGGTGAATGATCTTTTTAATGTACTGTTGGATTTGCTTTGCTAATATTTTGTTGAAGATTTTTGCATCTATGTTTATCAGAGATATTGGCCTGTAATTCTCTCTCTTTCTCTCTCTCTCTTTTTTTGGTGTGTTTACCTGGTATCTGGTGTCAGGATACTACTGGCCTTGTAGAATGAATTTGGAAGTTTTCCTTCCTCTTATGTTTTTTGGAGACGTTTGAGAAGGATAGATATTAGTTCTTCTTGAAATGCTTGTTAGAATTCACCTGTGAATATCTCTGGTCCTGAATTTCTGTTTGGTGCGAGTTCTTTGATTGCAGATTCCATTTCATTGCTGATAATCAGTCTGTTCAAATTTTCTATTTCTTCTTGGTTCAATTTTGGAAGTTTATACGTTTCTAAGAATATATCCAATTCTTCTATGTTGTCCAATTTGTTGACATATAATTTTTCATAATATTCTCTCACAATTTCTGTATTTCTGTGGTGTCAGTTATTTTGCCTCTTTCATTTCTGATTTTTAAAAATTTGTGTTCTTTTTTTTATGAATCTGGTTAGTAGTATCAATTTTGTTGATCTTTTTTTTTTAATTAATTTTTATTGGTGTTCAATTTACCAACATACAGAAAAACACCCAGTGCTCATCCCGTCAAGTGTCCACCTCAGTGCCCGTCACCCATTCCCCTCCAAACCCGCCCTCCTCCCCCCTTCCACCACCCCTAGTTCGTTTCCCCGAGTTAGGAGTCTTTATGTTCTGTCTCCCTTCCTGATATTTCCCAACATTTCTTCTCCCTTCCTTTATATTCCCTTTCACTATTATTTATATTCCCCAAATGAATGAGAACATACACTGCTTGTCCTTCTCCGATTGACTTATTTCACTCAGCATAATACCCTCCAGTTCCATCCACGTTGAAGCAAATGGTGGGTATTTGTCGTTTCTAATTGCTGAGTAATATGGATAAAGAAGATGTGGTTTATGTATACAATGGAATATTACTCAGCAATTTGTTGATCTTTTTGAAGAAGCAGCTCCTGGTTTCATTGATCTGTTCTATTATTTTTCTTAGTTTCTATATCATTTATATCTGCTCTAATCTGTATTATTTCCAGTTGCTGGTTTTGGGTTTTGTTTGTTCTTTCTAGCTCCTTTAGGTATAAGGCTAGGTTGTTTATTTGAGATTTTCTTACTTCTTGAGGTAAGCCAATACAGTTGCCATAAACTTCCCTCTAAGAAAGTTGCTATATCCCAAAGATTTTGGACCATTGTGTTTTCATTTTCATTTGTCCTCATGTAATATTTTATTTCTTCTTTGATTTCTTGGTTGACCCAATCATTGTTTAGTGGCATGTTATATAACTTCCATATATCTGTGGTCTTTTCAGACTTTTTCTTGTGATTGACTGTTAGTTTTATTTTTTTATTATTTTTTTTATTTATGATAGTCACAGAGAGAGAGAGAGAGAGAGAGAGAGAGAGAGAGAGGCAGAGACACAGGCAGAGGGAGAAGCAGGCTCCATGCACCGGAAGCCTGATGTGGGATTCGATCCCGGGTCTCCAGGATCGCGCCCTGGGCCAAAGGCAGGCGCCAAACCGCTGCGCCACCCAGGGATCCCTGACTGTTAGTTTTATAGCATTGTGGTCAGGAAAGATACATGGTGTGACTTGGAGATTTTTTAATTTGTTGAGACTTGTTTTGTGGTCTGATATGTGATCTATTCTGAAGAATGTTCCATTTGCACTTGAAAAGAATGTGTGTTCTGCTGTTTTAGGATGGAATGTTATGAATATATCTGTTAGACCCATCTGTCCAGTGTGTCATTCAAAGCCACTGTTTCCTTGTTGATTTTCTGTTTGGATGATCTGTCTTTTGATCTATTAGGATGTCTGTCTGATTTATTGTAAAGTGGGGTGTTAACGTCCCTTTTTATTATTGTATTATTATTGATTAGTTTTTCTTTGTTTGTTATTAACTATTTTATGTATTTGGGTGCTCCCATGTTGAGGTGCATAAATATTAAGAATTGTTATATCTTCTTGTTGGTTTATTCCCTTTATTATTATGCGGGAGTCTTCTTTATCTCTTGTTACAGTCTTTGTTTTAAAGACTGTTTTGTATAATATAAGTATTGCTATCCTGGCTTTCTATTGACATTCACTTGAAGGATAAATGTTCCTCCATCCTCTCACTTTCACTCTGCATGTGTCTTTAGGTCTGAAATGAGTCTCTTGTAGACACCATATAGAGGCATCTTTTTTTATACAATCTCTGTCACCCTATTATATATTTGATTGGAGCAATATAATTATTGATAGGTTCAATAATTATTGATAGGTATGTGTTTATCGCCATTTTGTTACTTGTTTTGTGGTTGTTTTCATAGTTCTCTGTACCTTTCTTCTCTTGCTGTCTTCTCTCATGATTTGCTGACTCTTTAGTGATATACTTGGATTCTTTTTTCTTTATTTTTTTTGCATATCTATTACCAGTTTTTGACTTGTGGTTACTGATCTGGGAAACAAAGGCAAAAGAAAAATTAAATTTCCTTACTACCTAGAGCCCACTGACAAGTCCTGGAAACAGGCAGTGACATTCCTCTAGGAACTCAGCTGCATCAATGTTGATACTTTGCTAAGGACAAAAGGTAATCATACCCCAACCCCCAGGATTCTGTAAGTTTACTTTAACATACAAAAATTCCTTTAGAAACCTCCTTTGTCTCTGCCTCTCACACAGATACATGTTGGCAATCATCTTCCAAGCATGTGACCTACTGATATACATCTTTCTTTTATAATAAATTTATTTTTTATTGGTGTTCAATTTACCAACATACAGAATAACACCCAGTGCTCATCCCGTCAAGTGCTGCCCTCACTGCCCGTCACCCATTCACCCCCACCCCCCGCCCGCCTCCCCTTCCACCACCCCTAGTTCGTTTCCCAGAGTTAGGAGTCTTTATGTTCTGTCTCCCTTTCTGATATTTCCCACACATTTCTTCTCCCTCCCCTTATATTCCCTTTCACTATTATTTTTATTCCCCAAATGAATGAGAACATACACTGTTTGTCCTTCTCCAATTGACTTATTTCATTGACTTACTTCACTCAGCATAATACCTTCCAGGTCCATCCACGTTGAAGCAAATGGTGGGTATTTGTCGTTTCTAATGGCTGAGTAATATTCTGATATTGTCTCCCTTTCTGATATTTCCCACACATTTCTTCTCCCTCCCCCTATATTCCCTTTCACTATTATTTTTATTCCCTAAATGAATGAGAACATACACTGTTTGTCCTTCTCCAATTGACTTATTTCATTGACTTACTTCACTCAGCATAATACCTTCCAGGTCCATCCACGTTGAAGCAAATGGTGGGTATTTGTCGTTTCTAATGGCTGAGTAATATTCCATTGTATACATAGACCACATCTCCTTTATCCGTTCATCTTTCGATGGACACTGAGGCTCCTTCCACAGTTTGGCTATTGTAGACATCGCTGCTAGAAACATCGGGGTGCAGGTGTCCCGGCGTTTCATTGCATCTATATCTTTGGGGTAAATCCCCAACAGTGCAATTGCTGGGTCGTAGGGCAGGTCTATTTTTAACTCTTTGAGGAACCTCACACAGTTTTCCAGAGTGGCCACACCATTTCACATTCCCACCAACAGTGTAAGAGGGTTCCCTTTTCTCCGCATCCTCTCCAACATTTGTGCATCTTCTCCAACATTTGTGTGATATACAGCTTAAGGGTCTCATGACTAGGGTTTTATTAGACGGTAATAAATGACACTTCCCCAAGAAAAGCTAGCCCCCTCAAGATCCTGCAACCTTGCTTCCAAATTCCTTAGAGACTTACACTCTGCCTAACCCCCTCCAAAAAAGGATTTAATGGGCCAGTCCTCGTGACCCCAGTGCAGCTCTTTCTGCCCATGGGTTGTATCTCCATGCTTTAATAAAACTGCCTTTTTGTATCAAAGATGTCTCTGGAATTATTTCTTGGCTGTCAATCCCAAACCTCAACATCTCTCCTACATTAGTTACCATTAGGTTTGCATATGACATCTTCTGTAGATAACAATCTGTCTTAAGCTGATGGTCTTTTAAGTTTGAATCCATTCTTTACTTCTCTCTCTGTCTGCCACATTTTAGGTATATGGTGTCATTCATACTTTATATCCTTTTATTTTGTGAGTCCCTTGACTCATTTTTGCAGATACACTTAATTTTACTGCTTTTGTGCTTCCTTCCTTTTCTTACTGTTATTTATGATCTTTCCTTTTCATCTAGCTAAATAAATTTTTAAGGAAAGTTATATAGATATGGATTGATTTCTATAAGATAATTTTAAATGTAGATACTAAACAGTATTAATGCTAATATGCTTTGTTTAAAGACTTGCTCCATTGTCATTTATCTGTCAGGACTTTGTTTCTTTTTAAATTGGAAGATTATTGATTGTTTAAGAGAGATTAGCACTGAACTGAGACTTTCATTAAAACTATGCGATTTTTGGTACTTAATAGTTTTTCCTACCACCTAGAATTATCTTGTGGACAGCAAATGGTTTTTAATTCCTCATTTTGGAAAATACTATAATTCACATTACTAATTCTCACTGCCTGATATATACTTATTCCAGGATTAATATTTGATGAAAACAGCATAAAATTATTGTTGGTTATTGTCTGTTCATATGGTTTTTTTCATTTATTCAATTATTTTTTCTAAATATTCAAGAGGATATTATATATTCTCTGGTACAGAGGTTGGCAGATTTGGTCCATGGTCCAAATCTGGCCTCCCATCTGTTTTTATAAATAAGCTTTTATAAGGTCTTAGGTGTGCCCATGTATTTACATAGTGTCCATGATTGCTTTCAATGCTGCAGTGGCAAATCGAGTAGTTCCAACAGATAGTGTATGGTCTGCAACCCTAAAGTATTGTTCCCTGGCCTCTTACACAAAAGGTTTGCTAACCCCTGGTATAAAAGATACCAAAAATAATAGCATTCTTCCATGTTCAAGAGACAAGCCTTAAAATAATTGTATGCTCCTATATTTAGATGTTCAAAAGTGAAATCTGTAAAGGGGTATGGCAAAAGATATTGGGTAGAGAGATTAATGTCTACTTAAGGCCTAGGATAATGCATGAAGAAAAGAGTTGTATTTAGATGAATCTTGAAATGTGTGAGTTTTTCAGGATGTGTGGAAAGAAGATGTGAAGCCAAATGGGAATATGTTTCCTCAAGAGTGATTTTTATCAGCAAGTAACCAAAACAAACAAACAAACAAACAAACAAACAAACAAAACATCAACAACGAGTTAAACAGAATAAGGGTTTACATTTTTCATGTAATGAAAATTTCAGAGAAGCAAATTCTGATTGTATATTTGTTTTGTTGCTGCAGCTCAGTGGTGTCAGCAGCCTTGTAATTCCCTTGACTTTTCAAAATCTCATGTGATGCCTAAGGCAGAACAAAACAAGAATCAGACAGGAAGACATAACATCAGAGACACATATCACTCTTAACACTTTTCTCAGAGCATCCCTGTGAACCTGTCTTATAGCTCATTGGAGAGATATGCTTCTTGGGATGACCTCTAGCTCCAAAGGTTGGAAGAGTTCTTAACTTTGGATAGCGTATTATCCATCTCTATGATGGTGCCTGGCAAGTGGTGCTAAATGCATGTTGGATTAGAAAACCAAGAGTGTCCACCACAGACCTTTAAGGAAAGGGAAGCATTGAAGAACAAGGACCACATCAGTGTTTAAGCAGTGTTAGAGCCTGGATAATATGAGCACAACAGAGAGGGAGGTAGGATCAACCAATCATGTTTCTTTCGAAAGAATTGTCTTAGAAAGTTACATATCTTTGTTTGAAGTAGGAACTTCGTCTTGTTGATGGATAATCATCAACTTCATTATCATCACCATCAACACAATTTACCAAGTCTGTGCTCTGTAAGAAGAGCTCAACCCAAAACACTGTTCTAAGGTGTGTCCAGGGGAAGATTCCTATTTTTAAGGTCTGAAGTTTTTATAATTTGGTCACCCTTGACTAAGAAAAAGAACATACTACAACAGATAAATGACAGATACAAAAGTGGGTGTTTATTTAGAATGAGGCGTGGAATCACAGCGAGGCACAGATGTTTGAACGACAACTATCACACACGAGAAATACTACAAACATAAAAAACTATGAAAATAATGTCTTTGTTAACTACCTACAAGTTCTGACTTGTGCATTTAATTGTTCATGATACTGCAGATGATAATGTCTTTCCAGTATCAAGCACTCTAGGACATATTTATATTGTGATGGGACACCTGACTCAGTTCCATGTCAGGGAGTTTCCAGACAGTATGGGAAGGGTATTTGTAGAAGTTATCCCTTCCCCAGTATGGCTAACATAACTTCATCTGCACAAAGCAATTGCATATCACAAAACTCGTTGCAATAAGCTGTACTTCACCCCCTCTTACCTAGTTCCCCAAATATCTTTACCCACAAGAAGTGTGATGTAAGGAAGTCAGAGGGCAAAGAGACAGTGGCTTTAACCAAAATTGCAGTTAAAATATATTACTTTAAATGTAGAACCATGCTAACATGATGTTAGGGTCCTTCTAGCAGTTTAGAAGTCCCTCCTGCATGTGAGGGACTCTATTGTTTAAGCTGCATAGGCTCATAGGAAAGCTGCCTCTGGTTATTCACTAACCTTCAAAATAACGTTGAAAGGCATGAGCATTTAAAGATGAGAAAACAGAGGGGGGGTCAAATCCCTATAATATGAAATGAACCAAATGTGAGATCCTCTTTTCCCTATTAGAAAAAAAGGAAAGGGCATTTGACAGTAGTGGTTGATAAAGTCCCCTGACCTGCCAGTTTCCTTCTTCATATTCCTGAGCTTTCACATAAATTCTGTGGGAAAACAAAAGGGCAAATGTAAAAAGGAGAAGAAGGAGAAGGAAGAAAGCTCTGATAATTCAAGGACACACAATTTCTGGGTGATCTGCAATGTAGGAGATCTTTAATGTTTCCATAGTAAAGATTGTGTGGTTGTGCCCCTGAGATGATCATTTCCCACCTTTGCATTAAACTAGAGAGCACTTGTCAGTAACATAGTTAAGTACGATTTGTTGCCTTAATAATTCAACGATGATGATAACTGAGAAAAAACTCAGAAGAGACAGAAAGGAGTTTGCTCTCGCTCAATTGAATGGAGCCCAGAGGCTTAAATAACCTTAATGTACTTTGAGGAGAAATTTGACTGTGATTAAGACCTGCTTCAGAGATGGATTTTGGCATATTCTGGCTGAGGGTTGAAAATGCTTTATCTTGTTCAATTTCTCTCCCAACTCATCAAAGCTAGGCTGGGCGGAAACTTCTTTAGAGCTTCTATTTTCGGTTCATCCCTGTACTTTTACGAAATTAATTTTGTCTTAAAATTAATTGAGACAGCCACTCCTTCAGGCTGTCTCTGCATTGGAAATCAAGATTTCTAGAGAAAAAAAAAAAAAAAAAAAAAAACATTCTCCGGAGTTCTATTTCTCTTCTTTGTTGTCCATGAATCCAATCACAAATGTTTATTGGATGTTGACCACGAAGCTGGACATTGTTTCCTACACTGGACATGCGGAGACGGGTAACATAGATGCTATATGTTGGCAAATTAAACTCTAATAAAAAATAATAAATTAAAAAAAAAAGAACTTCTGCCTGTAAAAGATTATCACTAGTAAAAGTAGGCATATGGGGATAGGGGAAAATAAAAGAAAGTTAAATGGTTCTCTCCTGGGTAACTGTTGTTATAGTTTAAACTAAAGATAGTTCAAATGTATGATCACCATCCAGTTTTTTAACAATTAATTACTGTTAACCACACTTGCCATTTGAACTTCTCTTTTTCTATGTCTTTTTGCTTGTCTGTGGAGAGAAGCTGTGGGTGCATTTTCTTCTGGATCTTCCACCTCTCTTAATACTCCTCAGAATCTTCCTGAGGTTCTGCTTTTTTTGTGCCTCTGAAATATTGACGGTTCTGAGGGTTCCATTTCTCTCTATATTGACTATTAAACTGGGATAATTCTTTCATTTATATATGTTAATTTACATTAAAATTCTAGTTGATCTTCAAGCACTGTCTCTAGTTAAAATCCTATCTTACTATCCAGTGTTTCTTAATGTCTTTACTTGGACATTCCCAGTACACTTAAAACTTGGCAAAATGAACTTGTAAACATCCCTCCTTCTCTCAGGTTATCTGTCTCAATAAATTGCATTTCAAACTCCCCTATATCTCTCAGTAACTCACGTTCACTTAATAAATCTTAGTGATTCTACCTCTTTTTTTTTTTTTGTAAAGATTTCATTTATTTATTCATGAGAGAGAGAGAGAGAGAGAGAGAGAGAGAGAGAGAGGCAGAGACACAGGCAGAGGGAGAAGCAGGCTCCATGCAGGGAGCCCCATGTGGGACCTGATCCTGGATCTCCAGGATCAGGCCCTGGGCTGAAGGCGGCACTAAACTGCCGAGCCACCAGGGCTGCCCAGTGATTCTACCTCTTAAAGAGCTTGCAACTCTGTCCATTTCTATCCACCCCACTGCCACTACCCTAAAGGCCACTGAGCTGTAATATTGCAGTGCCCTTGAACTATCCTTCCTTCCTCCTGCCTGGCCTTCTCCAGTTCATTCTCCAGCACACCCAGAGATAGCTTTAAAGACAAAAATGGGTCAAGCCACATCACTGATTAATATACTTAAATGATTTCCTTTTGCCTCAGGAAAAAAAAAAATCCAATCTCTGGAACTGGCTTACAAGGGACAGGAGATGGGGCCTCTTCGTACCTTTCCTCTGAGTATCCATACCTCTTCACATATCCAGCAAGGCTGACTTGAGCAGGACTCTTCATCCACTTGCCTCCAGTTGTCATACTCTTTTACCAAGGGTGGGAAAGTGGGCAATTATGGGTTGGAGGCATATTTGGCCTACATTTGCTAACTTATTCCTTAGCTATAAATCTCTCTGAAGGACTCAGACTAACACCCACTCCTTGATGCCTTCACAGCCCATTAAAACAAGGCTAATCATCTGTGTACACTTCCTAGGGACAGGTCCTACTTACTCTTATTTTTCTGGCATAACACCTTTATTCTTATGTATCAAAGCTTCCCTTATTTTCTTAAAAGTGTCACCATTTTGATGATAACTTATCTGATCACCTTAGTCACAAAACTTGTCTTATTGAGTTTATAATTTTCATTCAGATTTCATTTCTCCCTAGGTCTTAAGCTCCAGGATAGGAGGGATGCACCTCTGTTTTCTATTTTGTCCCCATCAAACTAGAAAGGTGTAGTTACATAGCAGTTACTCAGTTGTTTACACAGAGGACAAGATCACCCATGATATCTCCTCCAAGGGAGGCCTTTCCCATTATAGTCTCAGAAAGGGATACCTCTTATGGTGTAGGTCACAGCTTTCACAGCTGGATACAATTGGCCAGTCTTAAAATTGCCTTGAGGAATATTCCCAATCAATTCTGATCCCAGGTAGGTGCTTGGCTGGCTACAGTATTCCTAGGGCTCCCTTGAACACCCCCATCTTAATATTATCCAGTTTCATTTCTGTTACATTTGTCTATCCCCTTCAGATGCAGACAAGAACCTTGACTACCTTGCTTACCCTGTGCCTCTGACTGTTGATGGCCACATATTGTGTGCTCCAGAGATACATATTGTATTCTTACTAAGACTTGTTTTTATAGTTGTTTTAGGTTTACAACAAAATGGAGCGGAAGGTATAGAAATTTCCCATGTGTGCTCTGCTCTCACATACACATAACCTCTCCCATTATCAGCATCCCCCACCATAGTTGGACCTTTTTTTTTTTTGCAACTGATGAGCCTATGTTAACACATCATAATTATTCAAAGTCTATGGTTTAAATTAGGATTCACCTGTACTTGTACTTTCGAAGAGTTTGGACAAATGTCTAATGACAGGTATCTATTATTATGGCACATAGAGTATTTTTACTCCCTGAACATTCTCTGTACTCCCTGTTCATCTATCCCCTCATAACCCCCAGCCCCCAGCAACCATTGATCTTTTTGCTGTCTTCATAGTTTTGCCTTTTCTAGAATGCCATACAGTTGGAATCATGGTATGTGGCCCTCCAGATTTGGAAGTGGCTTTCATGTCCTTCACATGGAGAGTTATTTGAAGGAACATAGTCAGCTAGTTTTCCTACTGGGAAGAGAAATAAGAGTTTTACATAGCAGCATGAAGAACTAGCCTAAAGCATTAGAAAGATCTAGTTCCATCTGGAAATAGTGTAGGGAAGGGTATGCAAAATTATTTTCATAGGACCCTTGTGAATGGCAAAGAAATGTTCTGTCAACATATGATTTGTTTACAGAAAATGATGTTACTTATATCTTTCAATAAGTTATTTCTAGAACTAGTCCCCAGACTCAACACTACTTCTGTGTCAGAAAAAGAGAAAATAGGAGATATCACCCTTTTCCTGAGTAATTACTCTGTTTCAGGTATTGTTTTTGACAGTTTATTCTTTCAGATAATATGATCTTCAATCATTTACAATTTTGCTCACACAGTACTTTCTCAGAGGTTAGCCTGATTATAAAGACATATATGCCCCCATTGGACCCAATGTGAGGAGATATCAAGGCTTCTTGCCCCCTTCTAGCTCTATGGCCACAGACCCTGGTCATGTGGGTGGGTCCCCCTGATAATCGGACTATTTGTGATGCTCTCCTAGCTGCCCAGCTCCCTGGCATTGCTCACTTCACAGGAGGCCTGTGTGGCAGGACCAACCACAGGACCCAGCACAGAACCTGCACCACAAAATCTGTGGTGTGTGAGAAGGTGGACCTCAGCTCCAGGTCCTGCACTTCATGCCTCCTTCTGTCTGTTTAAACAGCCCACCCAGTCTTACAGAAGAGAGAGGAATGGGGCTGACCACTAGGGCTATAAACAATATCTGGTCCTTCTTTTTCTCCCTGTCCCATGAGGTCAACAGAATTCCCATTTAGATATGGGTACCGATTCAGTGCATATCTGGGGACTAATATCATGGAGTTTGATGTTATACAAATCCTGGTGACCCCATATAAGCCTGACAATAGATGTGTTATATTGAGGACATACACACACACACACACACACACACGCACACACACACACACACACACAAACAAACGAACAAAAGAAAAAAAAACCCACAAAATCTTAGGGACTTAAAACAGCAAGTCTATTTCTCAGCATGAGAAACTACGTTTCATGAGTCAGTTGTGACCTATGTTTCACTCTGATAGTATCTACAGCCTGGCACCCACGCCCACGGTGCTGACACCACATGTTAGGAATGATAGTAAAAGAAAAAAAGTGGCAGAGACCACCTGGATGGTCAGACCTCTGTCCATCACTTATGTGCATATTTTCTTTGCCAGAGCAAATCCCATGGCCAAATCATATTCATGTGGAAGGGAAAATAAAAATGTCTTATAGGAAGAGGAAGGAACCACCCTGAGGTTCAAATATTGTTTCTACAACGTAAAGTGTTTTGATATAAGGACATTTGTACAAACAGCCTAGGACAATTTCTCCACTGGGAAGTGCAACTGACATAATCAGTAGCCACCACATGGGACTGTTGGCATGATAAAATGTAGAGAACTCGCTTGGAAAGTGTAAGTGTGGGAATGATCACTATGTTACATCATGATTGAGAGAATCTATCTGGAGATAGATTGGTTCTAACCTGAGCTCCACCACTTATTGGAATCATAAACTTAGAAATTTACCTAACAATTCAATTTCACTTCATCTTAAATGATAAAAAAAAAAATCATGAAATTCTATCTAACTCATAGTGTTTCTGAAAAAAACTAAAATCAGGGATTTGGTTATTTATTGCAGTGTCTCAGACAAAATAAACATCCAATGGTCCAATATATGTCAACTAATGTTGCTGCTATTATTTGAATTAAGGGAAATAATTTGGATTTAACCCCATGCACTGTGCCTGCAACACAGTGTGAATAATGATCTCATAGAAAAATAATGTTGTGGCAGTACCTGGGTGGCTCAGTCAGTTTGGTGTCTGCCTTTGGTTCAGGTCATGATCTCAGGGTCTCAGGATCCAACCCCACATCAGGCTCCCTGCTCAGCTGGGAGCCTGCTTTTCCCTCTGCCACCCTCCTTGCTTGTACTTTCTTTCTCTCTAACAAATAAATAAATAGAAAAATAATATTGTGATTAGAAATTATTTGAGTTTTCAGCTGGAGATGTGAGTGTTTTTTTTTTTTTTGCCATTTTGAAGACATGAGTCTAGTTTAGAATATGATATAAGCGTGGACCCTTCCATCTTAAAGAAATCATATAAAGACAAAACATTATATAAACGTTTAGAGTATCTCCCTGGACACTTTTTTCTATCTCAAGGTCACTATTTTAATCAGAAGGAAAGAATGTAGTGACGTACCCTCTCTAACATCATTTCTTTTCTGATCACTGCTATACTGTCTTCAATCCTGGCTTTGGCTCTCTGAATGAGCCACTTTATTCTGAGTTTTTCACTCCTTTGGAAAATAATAGGACTAGAGAGGATGCATAGGACTTTGACAAAAAAAAAATACTAAGTGATGAATCAGAGAAAGTTTTTGTTCCAGCAAGAATGCATTACTTAAAAAAAAAAAAAAAGTGTCATCCAGGATTATTTCTTCCAGAACCTTACAAGTCATGTCCACTCTGCATGGGGCACAGTATACATGATTGACAACAAAGATAACCCAATGCTTAGGTTTCTCTTGAACAGCAAAAAGCAGGAAAGTTCCACCCAGACACACATTTTTTCCAAAATCCTATCCTGCTTGCAAGCCAAGAAAGATCTTAATGTATTGAATGGGACACCTCCAGTGACTTGGTTCTTCATGTTTGTGTGGCACTCTGAGACCTCGGCAAAGATGAGGGAACAGGCAGGCCATCTTTGAGGTCAGAGGTGTCCTTCGTACTATGTGTAGACAGAGCAGCATCTGGGCCCCAGAGGCACTACAAGTTCCTCCTCAGTCGGCCACAGCATGACCTGGAGCCCACAGGGAACCAGTTGAGAATGACATAGAGGGAGTGGGAAGCTTTATAAAAATCCCAAACTGAGAACATGTCCACCAGATATTGTGTCTGCCTCAGAATGTCATCATCCCTTGGAGAAAGAGGTTGTTTCACAATAAACTTGTCACAAATCAGCACAAGCATGTGCCTGTCTTGTCCCGTCCATAAGAATTCATGTCAAAGGGAATTAGGCAAGATCCCTCAGAATAAGACAAAGGTTATTTGGAATTCTGATAGTCCTTACCAGTTGTGTGGCTTTGCATTCATTTTCCCTCTCTGAGCATCTCTTCCTTTTCATGTAAAATGAGCATGAGAAATTCTAAGTATTTTCAGGGTCAGAAATAATGTGGTAACAAAAGAGACATAATATATGCTCAGTAAGTGAGAGCTATTTGCATTAACATTGCCTCGTAAAGGAGAGCAAATTGAAGTAGACACCTGTGCATTTGTCTTATTTCAAACCAGCTCAAAAGTCATCTCTTTGAACCATTTCCAGAGCCCCATCTTACGAGCAGTGAGTCCTTCCCTTTCCTTCATACTAGTTTGTACCTACTTCTATATATTGAGCAAAGCTCTGTTAGGTCCTAGAAATGCCATATATGAGGTATTTAAAGTAGGCTCCTAGATAGTCCAGAGTGGAGAGAAAGAGCTCATGGTTTGTAATTACAGAAGCTCATATCCACCCGACAGCCGAGGAAGCATGCGTCATTACTTTCATTTAGAGATGAGGATCCTTAAGCTCCATATGGTTAAGAAAACTGGTGGACCAGAACTCAGACTCAGCTCTTCATGGAAAGCCTGGCGCACGTATCCATCCATAATGGTGCCGGTTCAGCCCGCTAAAGCCCATTCATCTGCATCCTTTAAGATGTGTGTCAGATGTGTAACATTTCTTCTTCTCATACATTCTTCCTCTTTATTACTTACTATGCCTCATACTCACCGAACGCTATGTTCTAAGCTCTTTTCTAAATGCTTTTCATGTTTTAACAATTTTCTATTGCCACTATAACAAATTACCACAAAACTGGAGGCTTAAAACAACACAGATTAATTATCTCGTGCTCTGGAGATCAGAAGTCTAACATGTGTCTCAGTGGGTTAAATTCTGGGAATTAGAGGACTGAATTCTTTCTGGATGCTCTAGGAGAGAATCAGCCTCTTTTCCCTCTTGAGAAGTCTACATTACATGGCTTGCGGTCCCTTTGTCCATCTTCAGGATAAGGGTGTAACATCTCCCTGTCTCTCTGTCTGACCTCTGCTTTCATCATTCCACATTCTTCTCTGACTCCCACATCACTGCCTTCCTCTTATAATGACCCTTGTGACCACCTTTGGCTCACTCAGATAATCTAGGATACCTTTCCATTTCAAAATCCCTAACTGAATCACATCTGCAAGGTTCCTTTTGCTATGCTAGGTAATGTATCCCCAGGTTCTCGGTAGTAAGAAGTAGAAACTTTTGGGGAGAGCCATGGGCCTATCCAATTCTCATGTATTATTTCATCCAGTCTTTATACCAACCCTCTTAGTTACATATGCTTATTTTCCTGCTGTGCATAGGAAGAGACCGAGACATGGAGATATAAGTAAATGTCCTGAGATGATCTAATCTGCAGGAGTAAGATCCAGCCTGGTTACTGGATTCTTAATAATTGTCCCTTAATGCTTTGCAAATAGCATTCCATTTGTGGGATTTTTGGTTATGTTTTGTTTTTTACCATATTCCACGCTTCTTAAGGAGAAGAACCATGCCTTATTCCTATGCTCTACTGTGGGGATAAATCTTTTAATTAGTGGACAAGGTGGGAAGGGAAGCAAAAAAGAGGAGGAAAACAAACCAAAAGTAACACCCAGACAAAATTCTGTGATTTTAGTTTGCTTTATAAAAGGGTGATGAGCCAGAAAGTTCCCCAGAAAGAAGACCAGATGGAAATCTGTCCATTGACTGCCTCAGCAACTTTCCACACACATTTTGTCTTATCATGGTCAAATGAACCAAAAAGACATGGATCGATAATACTTGGGTCTCAGAAGGAACCACACAAAACTTTTAGAAATTCTTTCTTGGTCTACAGTCAGCTGGGGGGAGATGGACACACAACTTGTCCACAGCACATGACTCAGCGCATCACCCCCCACCCTGTCGGTCAGTTATTACATACAGCCTTTCACATTGCTTTATAGGATTTTCTCTCAAGAGTGCACACGTCGTCCCAGGTTCTTGGTGTGAAACTCTTTTTCAATAGGTGTTTTTGACACCTTTCCTTTGCCTGTGCAGTATCATGACCAGAACGTACGCAGCCACCTAGTCTCTGACCTAACCTAAGAGTCACTTTCAATTATCTACATCATCTCCCTCTTATTAAAATCCAAATAAAATCTGATGAGAAATCTCAGTATGTAAAATATTTACACATTCTTCTGTCGAAATGGAAATAAGAAGTCTGAAGTAAGCTGCGTTCCTTTTGACTCCTCTCGACAAAGCAACTACTCCCTCCCTTCAACCGTATCTCAGCACACACCATCTTTCCTGGATAACCTTCATGAAATCTTGCCTTTGCAAGGAGTAGAGTTTGAGAACCACCCATAGGAATCCAATAGCAATCTGGTTTTATCCACTTTGTTACTGATTTACTCAGCCTAAATATAGGCAGCAGCAATAACTCAGGTGCCCAGTTCTGGAACAAAACCCAGTGTAAAATCCGGACAGTCTGCATCATGGCCTCTCTTCTTCAATTCCAGCATCTTCTGTTCTCTGCTTGTTCTGCTTCCCCAGCTCTCGGGCCACATACTGCCTTCCATGTTTTCAGGGACAGAATGCAATTAAGTACATAAGAGAAATTTTCATTGTCCATTTTCCTACTAGAAGGCTGGCACTACATGTAGGAGGTTCTACTTTCTTTTTTCTTTGCCACCTGCTGCTGTGAGCAGCTTCATCAGATTGCTGACTGGCTCAAAAGGTGCTTATAATGAAGAACACATCAGTGAGTGATGGGTATGGCTCTGATTCAGTGAAGGTATGGGGGAGATCATACTAAATGACATCCTACATCTAGAGATGAGGTTAGCAATGCTCTTTTAGGCTTGAGCAGCTGGGAGAGTGTGAGACACTTGATCCATCGTCATCACTCCAGGCTACTTACCTGGGTGACACCAAGAAACTCTGGAACTTTAGAGAGATTGAATTTTTAAAATTAATTAATTAACTCATTTGAAGTTTTCTGGATGGAAGTGACACTGAGATTTATTATGTGATGTTTTCTGCACTGGCAATCAATTTTGGCCCAAACAAAACATGGTGCAGGAATGTTTTACATTGCCATAGAGAACAGCGCTCAGTGTGACCTCTGGCCACAAAAGCCTCAGGATAATAAAGGGGAAATGATAAAATGATCTTCAGATTGTTGCCATCTCATCATATAAGACAGCCCATGCAAAATTTCTAAAAATACATGTATGCTGATTTTCAGTGTATTAATTCATTCTAGCACACACTGTCTGCTAGATGATAAGCGCTGTGCTGGCACTGTAGATCAAAAGTTGAAAAAACTCACATCTTTAAGAAATTACAGTTCCTTTTTTTTAAAAGATTTTATTTATTTATTTTTGAGAGACACAATAAGAGAAGCAGAGACATAGGCAGAGGGAGAATCAGGCTCCTTGCAGGGAACCTGATGCTGGACTCGATCCCCGGGCCCCAGGATCACAACCTGAGCCAAAGGCTCAACCACTGAGCCACCCAGGTGATCCAAGAAATTACAGTCCCTTAAAGGAGATAAGGTATAAACCCAAGTAATAGAAATCTAACAAAATGTAAAATTACCACTTTCTAAACAACTCAGATACAGGGAATCATTTTGTAAATATATATAAAGAAAAATCCCACTATAGTTGAATGATTTGTCCAAGATATTATAGGTCATTTGTGCATTAATGCCATTGCCAAAAGGCTAATTTAATTTTCTCAAAGATATATTCTTTCTCTTATTGAACCGTATTAGCCAGAGTGCTTTTGGTGGCAAGTGTCAGAGCCAGGTTAAACAAATGCAGCACAAAATGGGCAGATATGGTATCTCATACAACTGAAATGTCACAAATAGCTTCAGGCATGGCTTAACCTAGGCTTACAAACAATTTAACTTGGAGACTGTATCTTCATTCTTAGGCAACATTTTTCCAAAATTGTTGGCAGAGGGGGCCACAAGAGGTTCTAGGAGTAAAATCTTTCATAGAGAAACAATTCAGAGAAGCAGAAAAAGTGGTTTGCTTTCATAGTGTCAGGAAAAAAAAACAACTTATAGGGTTGCTTGTGATTGGTCCAGCTAACACTATGTGGCCAGAAGAATTTCATATTCTGGCTCAAATAGATTATGTGTACACTGCTATGGTGGGGTTGACAAGCCAGTCAATTGAGAGTTTTACAAGAGGTGAGGAGTTGGAAAAAGTACTGAGAAAACTATAACAAGTTGGTGGTTGAACAAAGCAAACCAAAACAACAAACAAAATAGTAGAAAACCAAGAAGTGCCTCACAGGAAAACATTTACACTGACCATGCACTAGCCTGAATGGAGCCTGAGGTCACCTAAATCGACTCCTCACTTAGTAGTTGAAACTTCTCTTGAAGCCAGAGAGATGGGTGCATGTCCAAGGTCTTGGCTGTGGCCAGTGGCTGAGAGTTGATCATGGTTTGGATCTTCAGAATGGTTTTGTCATGCTTCACAGCTTCCCTAGGCACCACTGTTATTACTGGTCCAATGAATATCCTAGGGCATCTGGAATGTACGGTAATGCTCACATTACCAAGTGAAACCTGCTTTGCTTCCTAATATACTTACTTGCTTTCAGCCTCATGGCTACACACACCAAGTGTCCAGGCTAAAAAAGAGAATAAAATTATACAATTCCCCTTCAAATTAGTCTATTTCATATTTTCTATCTCAGAATAACCTCATTTCTGCCACTCCTGGGGACTAAAACTAAATCATGTATATGTATGTGTCTTAAGTTACCAGAATCACCAAAGAAAATGATTTATTAATCTCTGAGAAATTCTTCCACTGAGGAACAATTATCTTTTTTATTTGTTTGATTTCACTTTAGAGGAAAGTGACAGCTCTTGCAAACTATTAGAGCCAGTGGGAAGTTTCTCGTCCTGAAGTGAGACTGTGAACATGAATTCATTTCACACCTGTCTTTGTCAGGACTACCCTCTGCCTTGAGTTCCCTGGTTATCCTTCCGCACTTGTCATGAGAGCTATCTTTTCTTCCTACATTGCTTCGTGGTATATTATTTCTGCCTATGATTAATTGGCAAGGCTCACACTTCAATGCTTCAAATCCCAATCATAATATCAGTGACATCTTACACGTATGTTACATTTAGCACTTAACATAAATTAACTTACTTAATCTTTCCAGCAACCACATGTTATGTCCCATGCTATAGATATGGAAACTGAAGCACATAGAATTAAATAAGCTGCCCCAAATCACATAGCTAGTAAGTGACAGAGCCAGGATTTAAACCCGAGCAGCAGTGTTAGTGTCCATACTCCTAACTGCTGTGATATACGGTTCCAGACGGCCATAAGATTGCATCTAAGAAATGTACTTAGGAACAAGAATCTGCTGCATTTGGACAGCATTTATCACTGAAAAAAAAAAAAAAAAGTTTTCATTACCTGCTGCCTCTGTCAGGGAAGAGATTACTTGAAGAAGGAGAATGGTAAAATGGTTAAGAATCCTGACTCTATAGTCAGACATATCTGCATGGGAACCTCACCCTTGTGATTTCTCAGAGAGATTAGGACTAAGTGAGGCTCCACTTCTGAAAAATGCCAAGGATCCTAATGATAATAATACTTCTAGCAGCTATCTCCATTGTTGGATTTTCTGAATGCAATTCCCCTCCCCCTGTGGGCAAATTTTTCATCAGGTGTCATATTTTTGGGAAATAAACTCCTGCCCACCAATCCCCTTTCAATTACAGTCTGCTCATGAAGTCCAGAGCTAGGCAGTTCAATTATGGTGTCATATCCGAACCTCATGACAACATTCAAAGCTAGGTATAATATCCCCATTGTTCTGATAAGTAAAATAAAGAGTAAGGAACCTAAAGGAGATACTCAAATATTTGTTTTTAATAAGTGACAGTTGTAGGACTCATGTTCATATTTGCCTCTGCCTCTGGAGGCTCTACTTTCTTCATCTGACATCTTGCAGTAACTTCATGGAGTTCCATGTGGGTCCCTTATTGGTATTAACTTACCTTATAACTCTTACCTCAAGGGGTAGGGGGCATCTCTAATTTCTCTAGGAAGGATTAGAGGTTTGATCCTGAATCATGTTACAGATACCTATTTAGTGTAAATATTGCAACTAGTGTGATTATGATTTTGTGGTTGTGGTGATATTGTAATCATTTGTTTACATGCCTTTCTCACAAATAAAATGTAACATTTTGAGGAACCTGGTTGTTTCTTAGTTCACTTCCAGCAAACGACAAAATGTCACCTCCAGCAAATAACAAAATGTGCATCCTGCAATGCATTTTTTTTAGTTGACTAATCACTCATCCTATCAAATAATATTACTTTAACATATAAAAGCACTTTGAAACTGAGGTAAAGTTGCAGATAACCAGATTTTTTTCAGCAGTATAAAGACAAGTTGCTAGAATAATTGAAACTTTATACCTATCTGTTGTCATGAATATCAGCTGTAGCATCATGAGGCCCTTAATAAAGTGGCACAAACTAGATGTTCAGTAAAGCCTGATATTAAATTGTGTCAAAAAATCACATATTGGCTTGTTAGAGAGATGGAAGTTCAGAAAATTAATCTTTAATCTTATTTTTTTTATATTTGTTATTAACTTGTGGATTTTAAAGATTGATGTGAATGGTTTCACTACCTAATATTGGGCAGTTCCACATAAATAAAAGATTTTGGGATATATATAGTAAAGTGACTGTTAGCCAGCATTTGGTTCTCTGCCCTCCTAAGACCCTTGTAAAATTACAATAAAACTCAACGTTTAAAAAGTAGGATCTCATAAGGTACAAGGTAGTATGGGAGAAGATAATAACATACAAGAAGTTACAGCAAATTTCAAAAGATAAAGCCAGAGACAAAGTTATGACATAGAGATGTTGTAGGGATATTCTCTTAAAATATGAAGCAATTTCCCCTGAAAATACTCCAGAGGGAAACCAAGTGCCCTGGAATATGAGGTGGTTTTGAAATGTGGTTGAAAAGTAGGGTAGGAGCCACGGTGATCAGCTGTGATTCTCTGTACAGACTGTATAACCCCCAGGCTCCCAGGCCTGCTCTTCACAGCCAGCATGCACTTGAACAATTTGATGCTGCATCCTCAGGAGTGATATTGGAGATACTGTTCTCAAAAACTTGAAACGGTCCAGTGAAAAAATGCTGAGATGCTGACATTTGGGGATCCACAAAGAAAGAGGATCAGTGGTCCGATCAACTTTCATTTAAGCCACTGGGAGAAAAGACCTGTCCTGTCTTATGATGAGCCGGGACCAAATATTCCACCTCTCCCAAGGTCCAGCAACATACCAGGAGCCTGCTGCCAAAAGGGCATACAAGTCTCTTGCTGTTGATGAAATGGTCTCCCACAGAATTGCAGGGACCTGAGCTGTGATTTCTCCCCTGGGGGTTGCTACAAGCTCCACACTATCTTTCTCCACTGCTGACTCTGCACCATCACATTCTATTCATTAGAGAGAGCTCCGAGTCTTTATCTTATCAGACTCAGAAAATATAATGTACCAATGCTCACCTGTGAACTGCCAAGTGTTCTGTAACATGCCTGTTCTAGCAACACCAGGGCAGGGAAGCAGGCTCCGCTTTTTGAGGGTAGGAATGTCAAAGAGCCATGTACACATTTTAAAACCACCACACACACCAAAGGGTAAAATCTAAAGCAATGCTTCAGATCTCAGGACTTGTGGTCTAGGTCTGTCCACTGCAAAGAAGAGCGTCACCAGGAGATATTCTATCTCACAGTGTGAATTTACCTTGGTTTGAATATGCTGTGAAAAACAAATAATAGAATCAATTGAAAAGCTCCTATCAAGGGTTCATAGAAAGTCTTTCATTTACACTAACAGCTTATACACACACACACACACACACACACACATACACACACACAAAATTATGTCGCTATTCTCTCTGCTAGGCCCTAGATTTATTATTCAAGATTCTGTCAATGGGATTTAAGGGAAACTAAAATAATATTTAGAGAATATTAACTTTTAAACCTTAAGTATCCTTCAGCAACTGATAGACTATCTTCGGTAAGTTATCTCAAACTGTATACCAAAGAGAGTAATATGTATCAGAATGGATTGAAATATCTCATCTAACGTATTCAATAAAAAATTCTATAGAAAAGGTAAACATTTTAAAATTCATTTCATAAGTGAAAGGTTTGTCAGAGGCTGTAATATTTTAATTGCGCTTTGAATTTTCATGGACACAGTATAGATCCCACATTTTATGAAACGTACTTGATTCTGGAATCTTATTTTTGTAGAACATTTATTTTTAAAATTTGATAAATTGTGATTTAAGTGTGAGATAATTATAGACTTGAAAACAATCTGCAGCCTGGTTTATTGGTTTTACTGTGTTTGAATGCCTTTTTGTTGGCTTGCTTTGTGCAGATACCCAAGCTTCTCACCATGGTGACTGTGGACTCTGGACTGTGTGGCTCTTCCAGTTATGGACTGATCCCTGCAGATATTTTAGTGTACCACACATAATTTATATTTTTCACTAAATAGTTCATGAATATAAGTTTTTCGGGATACCCTATAACATGATTGCAAAATAGCCTCACTTTCAGATAATTCTGTTCTAAAAATGAGCATGACAAAGTAAAAGGAGTGGGAAAAAAAACTGGAATTAGAGGGAGGAGTCATAAGTTAGAGACCGATCGCTGTTCTCTATTAGTTTATGATTGCTTCATTTAGCTTTCTTAGCCTATATTTTTTTCTGGAAATGGTGAGCTCATTAATCTCCAGCCTCCTTATTTTATCAGAATCAATGGAGGTAATGCACAAAAGCTGTGAACTGCTAAGTGTTCTGTATGTGTCCAAAGTTAACAGATGCCTGTTGAGGTAATGCATTGAACAGTTTTTTGCAGTTAGGCAGCATCATTAATAGAACAAGATGTGAAACACAGCTCAAAAGTGGATACAGAACTTCCCACATGGACCAGATCCCCGTGGTGAACTATTTCTTTAGCAATGTCTCTGGCTTAAAGTATTGAAAGATGTATTGGTGGATTTTGTGAAATAAGCTAAGAATTAAATTCCTTCCACTGGGACTGAAGGCAAAGCAGAGTTTGGTATTAGCCTCCTTTTTTGTTTGGATCAAAGGATAATGAGTATCTCTATAGAGAACAGTGAAGAAATCACACACAATTCAATAATTGCCAGTTCTATCCAGATGCCTCTCTGTCAGCTATGACAGCTAAGAAGAGAAGGAAAATTAGTGCTGTATATTAATTCTGATTTTTTTCCAGAAGAATCTGAAGCAGGCCTTAGATTTTTAGGAGAAAACATATCACAAGAGAAGGAGAAATTGATACAGATGTAGACACAAATATAGATATGTTTATAGAAAAATTTTGACTTAAAGAAGGGAAGGATTCTTACCATGGAAAAAAATACTATATGAGCTGGATTTAGAGAAACTTAAGTTTGCATATCAAATCTACTATTTATTAGCACTATTAATTTAGATAAATTATTTAACTTTTCAATATCAGTTTTCTTGGGTGTCAAATTGCCTAAAACAATATTAAGCACTCACATGGTTTTCGTGAAGATTAAATGAGATAATACATATGAATTGCCTGACATCCACCTAACACATAGACTCTCTGAAGCCACTGTTAGCATTTATTAGTGGTGGAAATATTTGTGGTATTGTGTGTACTAATGATTAAAACAGTGCCTTTTGTGTTCAAAGAAATCTCAGACTAGGGGATGCTATGGAGGGAGGACAGATCATCAAATGTATCACAAGGTGTGATACCATGGAGGGGGAGGGAAATGATGAATCAGGGGAGCCTCTTAGTGATGGTAGCATTTGCAGATGGGATTTAAAGGAAGAGAAAGACTTCAGGCAGTGCCTCTGTGTGAATTCGCCTTGTTTCCCATGTGGTATTTTTTAAAGAACATGGAATGTGGATTCAGACAAACCTGAGTGACACTGAGAAGTATATTTTTACTTATTCCACAGATGCTTATTGAGTCAAACACTATGGTAGCCATAGGGGATATAACAGTGAAGAGGATGTGATTCATGACTGACCACATGCTCACAATTTAGGGAAAGAAATAGGTCAATATCTATGGCAGGATAAGAGTAGGGGATCATGTAATTTATTCTCCAAACCAGCTGCTTTTAAGTATGTCAGTGGATCATTATCAATAATTCTACCCAAACAGCAAACTTATACCAGGTTTGAGAATCAGAGAGAATTTGGGCTGACCACATACCCAAACCTTGGAGAAATCCTTGACTTCTCTCTCTGTCATTTACCCCATTTCCCATCCAAAGAGACACTACCACATATAGATAGGCAGACAGGCAAACAGGTAGGTAGGTGATAGATACATATACATAGAATAAAATGTATGCATATTTATGTTTCAAATATTATAAAATTTTATAAATGAGTGAATATTACATGTGATCACATCTTTGCATTAAAAATAATATATTCTTGTATTTGATGAATTTTTTCTTGAAATCTTGAAACACAAATTCTAATTATATGGTGTATGTAAAGCATAGGATGCTTTATTTTTCTAGGAAACTGAGTTCCTAATAGAAATAAAGGGAAGTTAATCTGTTAAAGAGGAAGACTATTTTAATTAAGGACAGACAAAGAAAAAGAAGAAGGAAAAGGAGGCAGAGTGGAAAAGGAGAATAATATTTTATATATGTAACAGTTCAATGCATAAAATAGGCATATTTTTAATGTATTACTCAAAATAAACTTCTAGGCAATAATAAAGTTATAAGCAAACCCAGACTCCTATAGTTGGTTATTATCTTACAATTCTTTTGACATTTTTGAGCTCAATTTATCATACTTTATTTTTCTTTTTTTTTTCCATTTTTGAGAGAGAGAGAGCATATGTGTGCATGCACATGAGCAGGTGTGAAGGGGCAGAGGAAGAATGAGAGAGAGAATCTTAAGCAGGCTCCACACCCAACATGGACCCTGACACAAGACTCAATCTCACAACCCTGAGATCATGACCTGAGCCAAAATCAAGAGTCAGATGTTTAATGATTGAACCACCCAGGGACCCCTATCATATTTTATTTTTCAATTGAGGGTCCTGGTTGTTAATATCCTTGTATCTGCATCCTTCTGCATATACATTTGTACTGAAAAAAAATATAGAGCTTTGATTTAGATTGAACAGAATATAATAGTTCTCTCTGACTGACTGACTGACTTATAGGTAGGTAGGTAGCTTCATGCAAATACTGTTGGAGCTGTCATCAATGAAGCCATCTCTTTTTCCTCTTTGGAAATACCCTTGGCATTGTTTTATGAGCCATAGAGAAAATCAGTCTGTTTATTTTATTCATATTTTATTTTGACTCTTACTGATAGACTTCTCCTAAATCAGCTGATTGGTATCTAAATGATTTTCAAAGAATTTGAGAATCTAAGATTGTCAAGGCAGAGGGAAACATCTCTTGGGTGGGAAGCTATATACTACAGCATGAACTGTGCCTCTTGTGGGTCATTTTCTGTTAGGGATCCTCTCTCTTTTGATATAGATCTCTCTTTGCTGGCCTCCATGGGAGTATTATGTGGTGTGCAGTACACTAACAGTTTTGACTTATATGGGCTTACCATTATTTTTAGTTGTTTGAAAATATAGAAAGTTTTGAAGCAACAAAGTGTTAATGGAGAGAAGTAGGTTTTTAAGTTTTAAAGAGTAGGATCCATAGAAGTTGGTGAAGATTGTAGTATGTATGATTTCAGCTGTCCATAAAAAGACGCTAGATAGTGGTAAGGCAAATGATGTTTGAGGAGGAAAAAATGTTGAGTTCAATTTTGGGTTGCCCTACTCAATTTTTATAAATCTCATGTGGGAATGTTTAGGACCCAGGTAACCCCATCGAAATAAATCTCAGCAGATATGATATGAAGATCACTTGTCGTGCCTTCTTTCTATAAACAAGCACTTTACAGCTGAGGTCTCTTTCACAGAAGATCTCACACTGATAACTAATTCCAACATATTTGGTATTGACCTGTTTCTAGGAAATTGCCCATGACAGAGCCAAATCCTCTCTCCTCATTTCTTAGGTCATGCTTTATCTTTAGCCCAAAATTTTAGAGTATTTTGGACGTCTTGATTTTGTGATGAGGAAGGAGAAATGGAAACCTAAAGACTGCTATAAATTTGAGACAGAGTCCAAGGAGTGGAAGCAATTGTAAAATCACATGCATGTATTGAAAGTTTTCTACTGATATATTGATGATGGGACTGACCAACAGATGCCAGAGGAAGAGTGGGCTATACGTTAAAGGCAGCAAATGCCTGTATGGTGTATCATAGATTTAGTGATCCCATGCCCCATGGGATTAGACTCCCATGCATTAGACTCTCCTGGTTCAAGTTAAGCAGGAGATATTGTCAAAGTCTTTTCAAGTGAGAGCCTCCAGATAATAACAGTATACAGCTAAAGTTTGATTTCACACATACTGATCTCCATGGCATGATAATGCCAGAGTTAAACAAGTTCCCCATCTACCCCCTGCCATTAGCATGGTGGGAGAGACCTCTAAAAAGGAAAGTATCTTTGTGTAAGTATTTAATACATGAGTGCCCTAGTGATTTTCTCTGATGTGTCTAAGGAGCTGTCTGATTTCATTATCACACCCTCACTTAGATGTTGAGCTGGAATCAGATGATGAGCTTCTCTTATTGTCCTCTAGTTTTACAGTCTAGCACTTCATTCACAGGGCAAAGAGAGTGGAAGGAGACAAAAATATATTCAGGGTCTATAGTGAACAAGGCACTACTTTAATCTTTTTAGTATATGCCTTCTTATTTAAAGTCTAGTAATTAAATTGCAAGAAAAGTTAGCTAAGTTGGTAGAATAGAAAAGTTTTAATCAGAAGTTCAAGCATTCATGTCTCTGTTGAGTCGATGCTTCATTTCATAGATGATACACCACAATGACCAAGACACAGACATCAGAGCCTAACAGCCTAGATTTGAATGCTTTCATTCCTTTTAATAGCTGTGCAGTCTTACACAATTTACTAATTGTCTCTGTATTTCAGTTTCCTCATCTGCAAAATGGGTGATGGTGGTGGTCGTGATATTAACTTATCTAATAGGATTATTATATAATTTATATGAGTAAATGTGTATGAAGTGCTTAGGACAGTGCCTAGCTAGTAGAGAAGCACACAACAAAATAAAGATTTACAGGCAGCCCCGGTAGCACAGTGGTTTAGCACCGCCTGCAGCCCAGGGCATGATCTTGGAGACCTGGGATCGAATCCCATGTCGGGCTCTCTGCAGGGAGCCTGCTTCTCCCTCTGCCTGTGTCTCTGCCTCTCTCTCTCTCTCTCTGCATCTCTATGAATAAATAAATAAAATCTTTTTAAAAATAAAAAAATATTTGCTATTACTAATACTTAGTTCTATTGGGAAGATAGAGAAACTGAGTTTCAAAGAGAAGTTGTAGTCATAGGCTGAGGTCATAGTATTAGTAGTAAAGTGGTTCAGAGCTGAATCTCACAGGCTCCTGGCCACTACCAAATCAAAAAGATGGAAAATATACAAACAAACAAAAACAAAACCAGCTGCTTTTCTCCTCCCCAGTTGCTGAATTGGAGCTTGAAACCATGCCAACAGTAAAATACTGAAGTTAATAGGCACACATCCAATTTAAACTTGTTAGTACAATTAGTCATCTATTACCTCAATAGGGAGTGATTATTAAACCTATAGTTAATGAAACAAAACCTTTATTTATAGTCTAGAGATATCTATGGTATCTAAAGTTAAAGGAGCACCTGGCTGCTTTCTGGGGATGAATGCATCCCCATGTTAAAAATGCACTGTTTTCATGGACACTCCCTGACCAGCAATAGAAAAGACTGAAAGATACTGAGTTCTTGATATATCAATGTCTGACCCCTGCTTTGATTAGCTGCTCTTTTGTTTTCAGATTCAATCAACTATGTTTTCAGTAAAAAAAGGCTCTGGGGATCACAATATATGGAGTTTAGAAGTATAAATAGTGTCATGGCTAACCTTTGCAGAATAATATTTTGTGTGTGCTATAATATTTATCCTATGTAACAAGCCACTGTGGGTAATATTTGTTTTAATTACTCCAGTTTTACAAATAAGAAAAATGAAAATTAGAATAATGGGATAATTATCCTTTGGTCATTCGAGGTAAGTGACAGCTGGCAATAGGACTTGTGAATGACTGACAGTAAAATGCATCCTTTAACCAATCCTCTGCACTGCTTCTGGGGACTAACCTTTTAGACTTTACAGTATGTTGACAGCTAGTTTGAATACACATGTGAACAAAGCCACAGTGAAGCTATTAAGGCTCAAATGGAGGATTTATTACTTAATTGATTTATTTAAAAATATTTATGAAATGACAAGTATGTACCAGATACTATTCAGCACGATAGATACAAAAGCAATGAATATGGCTGTATCCTACTTGTCATGGAGTTGGCTTCACCTGGAGGCATATGGGTAACAAAGAAATATGTAAAAAAGATTACTTTACGTGCCGATACATGCTTTGAAAGTAAATTTGGTGTTGTGTTACACAGTTAATGTCAAGTGACCTTGGATTGGGTGCCCAGACAAGGCGACATTTAAGTTTAGAGAACTAAACGGCAAGCAGGACCATCTAGCAGAGATGGGGGAAGATAATTACAGGGACAGGAAAGAGCTTGTATGCAGTGATCGGCCAAGAGCCCTTATTTTGTGCCTAAGAAAATAGAAATAAAAACTAAACAAACAAATCCAAAAGCAACCCTGTGCATGGGCTATAGGGAGATAATTACTGTATGGCAAGGGAAAGACAGCTATACATTATCTTTTTGGACTTTACAGATTTAATTCATCTTTATGAAAATTGAGAAACCTTATACCAAATACAAGTTACTTTTGTCTATTATATATAGATTTTCTTAATAGGTGTTTTAAAGAAATGGGCTTATCCTGTTTCTATTCTAATAATTATGTAGGTGTATGCATGTGTGTGTGCATGTGTGTGCACATAGGGTGAAAATTGCTTCCTTTTGTAGTTCATGGTTTTCTAGAGCATAGCAAACCACATCTAGACCTAACACAAGGCATCTTCACACAGAAACCCTAAACACTGAGTTGGATTTGGTAACTGGGATGAATGTTGGGTCACTTTCTTTACGGAGAGATGATGCAGTCTTCTTTGTTTTGGGAGAAAGATGCAAGTGCATGTTTGGTCAACAGAAGCCTGTACTGAAACAGTAACTGACAGCTTTTGACAGAAACCTACTTCTTCATCTGGACACAAAGCGGGCTACATAGTCCAGCCTCCCCTGCATTCAGAGGTGGCTTCAGGACCAATTCTAAGCCATCAAAGTTGAACAGTAACGATGGGGTCTGTTTCTGAAATCTTCATACATGCTCCTCTGTGCTCTTAACTGTAGTAGCTGACTTTAATGATACAAACCTAAAGATGACCTCAAAGTCATGTGATGAAGAGGGCCGGGCTCCATCAGCCTACAATCAGGAGTATCCCTATCCTGTTAACCTGTTGTTCATCCATATGATGTTTTTGATTTTGTTGTGGTGGTGGTGGTTGTTTTTTATTGGAGTTTGATTTGCCAACATATAGTATAACACCCAGTGCTCATCCCGTCAAGTGCCCCCCTCAGTGCCCATCACCCAGTCACCCCATGCCCCCACCCACCCACCTCCCTTTCCACTACCCCTTGTTTGTTTCCTAGAGTTAGGAGTCTCTCATGTATATGATGTTTTTATATGAGCTAAAATGAACTGCTAATGTTTTTGCAAAAAAGCTTATGGGGGCTTTATTTATGTATATGTTGGCTTACTAAGTAAGCAAAGTGGAGGAAACTGAGGACTTCTATTCTTTGGCTAGCCTCAGAAAAAAATAGAAATAATAATGGAAAGCTGAAGTATTGGGTGGGGGGGCAGAAGAATGTTGCCCAATATTGCAAGTTTTATACATTCCACAAAAGTGGAGCCTGACGCTCTCAGAGGTTACTCAGAGAAGTTTCAGGGAAGCTCGTTGGAGAAAGCGTGTGGGAATACTGACTTCCTCACATGGTAATGAAGCAAGTATGGGATTCTAGGTAAGTGGAACTAATGTATACAAAAGCATGTGACAGCAGCACATGGTTCATCAGGTAAATATGAAATTTCTAATTTCAGAAATAAAAGTGGAGGTAATATCTAAGGGGAGAGAAGCCTCTGGATAAGGTTAGGGTGTGACTATCACAGGATTTTTCATATGAAGCAAGTAATCAAAAACGTCTGCACATTTCAAAAGCTCTGCATGTGTTCCAAGCCATAGGAAGGTCTGATCATTTTTGAGGCAGAAATCTGGCCACCTCTAGTTCCTGTAAATACGGGCTAATTTATGGAGCTCTGTCATCAGGTGACTTCTTCTTCAATAACAGGCATGGATACCCGGATACCCCCTAACAAATATGTGAAGAGTCAAAACACAAAGAGACATGTGGAATGGTTTTACCATTATTTCCCCATTGATGAGCTATGTGACTTTTGTAAAGTCACCCCACCTTTTAAACCTCAGATTTCTTGGAACTGGAGGGGTTAGACTGTAAGTTCTATAGGGCATTCCATCTACTGGGGGGCATGGGCCAGCATTCTCTTTAGTCCTCAAGTCCTAGCTCAGTGTGCCATCCAGCTCAGGGTCACAAAGGGAGTATATTGAATGAGAGTCTGATGAAAAAGAAAATGAATCAATGCATCTCCTGAAGATCAGACCCTAAGAGAATCTCAATTTTATACCCACACACAAAATGGAAAATCTTCCTTGAAATTGCCGCTGACTGGGTTGAGGCGCCTGATGATTCAGGACAAAAGAAGATAAAATAGGAAAAGTAATTTAGAATATGATAATATACAATAAATATAACCATATCTAAAGCAATTTGGGGCAGGAGTAATCTTGCTGAGATTCAATTGAATTGTACAGAGATGCCCTCCGCATTATGAAAGCGCATATTTACATCTTTTCATTAAATAAGCCCTGTCTGTGCCGACCCTGCCACTCCCGTGTCATATGCGAGGCCCTGAAGAGGCTGGAAGAAAAACAGAATGAGGCAGAAAATGTCAGTCTTGAAGTGGCTTGCAAGTGGGTGGCTTGCTGGCACTTGAGTGACACCCACAGTACCTGCTGCATGTCTTGCTCATGGGATGTCCCTCTTGCTCCTAGCTTGCTGATGCCTCCCTGCCTTCGGTTGTCTCTTTCTTTTTTCTTTAAATATGTATTTATTTTAGAGAGAGCACAAGCAGGAGGGGTGGAGGGAGAGAGAGAGAATTTCAGACAGACTCCAAGCTGGGCATGGAGACTGACTCGGGGCTTGATCCCAGTACCCTGAGATCATGACCTGAGCCAAAACCAAGAGTTGGACACTCAACTAACTGTGCCACCCAAGTGCCCTGTGGGGATGGCTCTTATTTATCTTCCTTTTACATTTCTTTACACAGTGCTACTCTTCCTGTCTTCATGTTAAAATGTTCTTTATAAATTTAAAATATATAAATGAAAACCTAGGAGAGCCTGATTTGATCATCTGGTTTTGCAAATCACCATTTGTGACTTTGATTCACCTTCAAGATTAAGGAGTACTGGCTTAGCTGGATGCCTGGTTCACATTTGAACTCAAAACCTGCTGAATGCATATGTGCATACATATATGAATGAATTTGTCAAAAAAATGAATGAATTTGTCAGTAAATTTGACTTAGGCCAAATGATTATAATATTATCATATGTATAATACTGTCATCATCTGGCTTCAAGTTATCTCTCTTTCCTGTATTATGCTCCACCCACACCAGACAGCCAGTTGTTCTGGAAACCACGGGCATCTAGACAAAAGCTCCCAACTGGAGAAAATATATCTGTAAGATGGCAAGGGATAGCGTGGATAGCTGATTACAAGAGCTCCCAAATTTTCTGTTTCTTCATACTGACCTACCTAATAAATGGCTTTTGATGGAGTCTTTCCTTCCCCACTGCTCCTTTCACAATTGTCCTTCTTCCATTTCACCTAAGAACTTGTCTCTCACCTACCCAGGCACTTACTCTCTGGTACATTGCCCTGGGGTGTAGAACCTTCAACAGCCTATTGGATTAGTTGAGATATAGTCCCTTGAACACATACCTTCTTGTCAACTTGATCCTGTAGCCTACTGGTCAGACGATTTTTTTAAAGTTGTCATTGACATATAACATATTTGTTTCATGCAACACAACATCATGATTCATTTGTATATATTGTAAATCACCATTATAATCACCATTATATATCAATCAATATAATCACCATTATAAGTCTAGTTAACATCCACCATCATACATAATTACAATTTTTTTTTCTTGTGATGAGAATTTTTAAGGTCTACTCCCATTGCAAATTTCAAATATGCAATATAGTATCATTAACTATATAGTCACCTGCAGTACATTATACCCCTAGGACTTATTTATTTTGTAACTGGTAGTTTGTACATTTTGACCACCTTCACCTATTTGGCCTACTTCTCACCCTCCACTTCTGGCAATCACCAATGTATTTTCTATATCTATGAGTTTGGTTTTTGTTTTTTTTTTTGTTTTTTTTGGTTTTGGTTATTTGGTTTTTGGTTTGGTTGCTGTTTTTAGGTTCCACGTATGAGTGAGATCATACAGTATTTGTCTTTCTCTGGCATTATGCCCTTTATGTCCATCCATGTTGCAAATGGCAGGAATTTTTTTTTCTTTTTATGGCAAAATAATATTCTGTGATGTTCTTTTTTTTAAAGATTTTATTTATTTATTCATGAGAACAGAGAGAGAGAGGCAGAGACACAGGCAGAGGGAGAAGCAGGCTCCATGCAGGGAGACCGATGTGGGACTCGATCCCGGTACTCCAGGATCAAGCCCTGGGCTGAAGGCAGGAGCTAAACCACTGAGCCACCCAGGGATCCCCCTATTCTGTGATGTTTATGAAGATACATATATGCATATATATGTGTGTATACACATACACACACACACACACACATTCATTTCTTGATGAACACTTATGTCATTTCTGTATCTTGACTATTGTAAATAATGCTGTAATGGACACAGAAGTGTAGATACTTTTTCAAGACTCTTATTTAATTTCCTTTGGATATATGCCCAGAAGTGGGATTACTGGATCAAATACTAGCTCTATTTTTAATTTCTTCAGGGGCCTCCATATTGTTTTCCATAGTGGCTGCACCAATTTACATCTCTAACAGTGTATAAGGATTCCTTTATCTCCACATTCTTGCCAAAATTTGCTATTTGTCTTTTTGATGATAGTCATTCTAACAGGTGTGAGCTGCTATTTCATTGTTTTGTTTTTGTTTTACTTGAAATTCCCTGATGATTAATGCTGTTGAGCATCTTTGCATGTACCTGTTGGCCATTTGCATGTTTTCTATGAAGAAGTATTGATTTGGCTCCTTTGCCCATTCTTTCATTAGGTTGTTTGGGTTTTGCTGTTGAATTTTATGAATTATTTATATTTTTTGGATATTCACCCCCGCCCCAGTTAGATATATGATATGCAAATATTTTCCCTCATTCGATAGGTTACTTTTCACTTTGTTGATTATTTCTTTTACTGTGAAGACACTTTCTACTTTGGCCCATTATTTGTTATGTCTGCATTTTCCTAATTTGAATATAAATGGAAAATCTGAAATTCATTAAAGGGACATTAACTAGTGATGTTAGTGTTAATGCAGGCAAGGTTATGACTTTATTAGAAACTAATCATTTAGCAGAACAGGAAGATTGCCATTCTTCCCTTTGAACAAAATAGGGATGGGTTTGACTTGTGCTGTCAGCTAAGGGATTTAAAATATGATGAGAGAGCACTTTGTGATTTGTGACATATAACTTGGTAGAAGTTTAAACAATTAGATGTTTATAGAACAAAACCTCTTCCATTTCTATATACTTATTCTTGTGTACAAATCTCAGTACTTTGAAGCATAAAAATGAAAAATAGAAAAAGAACTGAAACTGGCACCAGTCTTACTCTGAGAATAAGATATTTTAATTCGTTAATAATATAATTATGTTTCATAATTATTTCTTCTCAAATTTTAAAAATATATTATGGTTGTGCAAAACATTGCTGTGCTGAAAGTAATTCTAATCATGATAATGAAAAAATCAGTTAAATTTTCCTTTAATTTATTTTATATTATTAGAAACGTGACCAAAAAAAAAAAGAAAGAAAGAAACGTGACCAACAGGGATCCCTGGGTGGCGCAGCGGTTTGGCGCCTGCCTTTGGCTCAGGGCGCGATCCTGGAGACCCGGGATCGAATCCCACGTCGGGCTCCCAGTGCATGGAGCCTGCTTCTCCCTCTGCCTATGTCTCTGCCTCTCTCTCTGTGTGTGTGTGACTACCATAAATAAATAAAAATTAAAAAAAAAAAAACGTGACCAACAAAAATAAAATAATTTTGTTGCAGAGAACTGTATTGATTGATGAAATACTTAAAACATAAAATATTCATTATAAAGAAATTCTGAGAGGGAATTTCAATAGAAACATTTTAGGGGAAAGATGAATATTGCAATATTCTAGACTGTTAAAAGGAGCTTATTTATTGATTGCTATAAATGGATGTTGATGGGTATCAACTTATTTTAATGCTTAACTTTCATTTGACTCATTATATACTTAAAGTATCCTTTGCAAGTATTTTAACCCAAGATAAAAGATTTTTTTAAAGATAATCTAACCTAAACTATGATAGGGTATACATATTTTTTTCAGAATTTTTTTTAGCATGTATGCAAAGAGAAAAAAAAATACAAAGAAAAGAAAGACTCCACCATTCTGCTTTTGCACCTTGTTCCTACTTTGTCTTCTCAAGCCTAGGGTTACTTACTTAGTATACAATCCCCTCCACCCTGAGCTGTTCATTAGATACTAGCCACATGTGGCTGCTTAATATAAATTAATTAAATAAAATTAAAAATCAGTTGCCCCATTTCCTCAGCCACATTTCAAGTGTTCAATAGTTGCCTGTGGTTAGGGACTATGGTATTGGCAGCACAGCAGATGTAAACATTTCCACAAACACAGAAAGTTTTACTGGGCACACTTCTCTGGACAGAATTTATATTGCAGACTTTGCTTTTACTAGAATAGAGCTTTTTCTAGGATTGATAGGTTCATTTACTTTGTTTTCAAATGTCATATTAGACCCTTACCAATTTTTTAAATTAAATAATAATTTAAATATTAAAATAAATTTGGAGTGCTTGCGTAGTTTGGTCAGTTGAGCATCTGACTCTTGATTTCAGCTCGGGTTGTGATCTCAGGATGGTGAGATCCAGCCCCGTGCTGAGCTTTGCACTTGTCAGAGAGTCTGGGACTCTCTCTGTCCCTCTGCCTCTCTCTCCTCCATGCTTGCTCACTAGCTCTCTTTCTCTCTCTCTCAAATAAATAAATCTTGAAAAAATAAGTTTACTATAACATAATATAATTAGTGACTCCCACTGACATATGTACTAACAAATCACACTCATACAAACTCCATAAAGTCTTCTCTATGATAAAGACCTTGGAAATGATTTAAATATATGACTTTTAAAATATATATATATGTGTGTGTATCATAAACTCCCAAAAATAAATTTTTTGTTTGTAATTCCTTTATTGTACTTGTGGTTAATGAAGAACAGACTACATCACTTGTTTTCTCTTTTCCAAGTGATGAACAAGTGAGATCTCACCTAATATCTATAACATTTCTTAAGGAGGATAAACTGGACAGATAAAGACTCTCAAGAAAGTGAAGCAATTTGCCCAGAGTTTCAGAAAGAGAATTTAAACTCAGATCTATGTAATAGCAGAAACTGTACTCCTAACTTCATGTGAAAAATGCCACATAAAGAAGAAATAACAGTTTGCACAAGTTATTCAGATAATTTGGTGACCAGAATAGAAATTCAAGCTGTGTTTTGATTTTCAGATGGGGAACCCACATACTCCCATTCAGTAAGGGGTAGTATGTGTGCTAGGTTAAGAGGATGATTTGAGAGCTAGGACGCCTGGGTGCATATCTGGACTCTGCCACTTACCAATCATTGCCACCTTATGCCTTTTTAATGATCAGGACTGGGATATTGATCCTAATACAATATTGTGTCAATTAATATGCTTAATACAGTATAACAATATTATTCATATTTTCTCCAGTATTACTTATTCTCATATGCATATGTATGCATATTCCTACTATACGAGTATGTGTTCATACTATACAATTTTAGCACATATGTAGGCTTGTGTATCCATCACCAGAGTTAAGATATTGAACAGTTTCATCACCTTAAGGATCTCACACTTTGCCTATTCGTAACCATTCAGTGGCTTTTCTTTTAATCCTCTTCACATGGACATTCACAGAGCAAATAAAAAAAAATATGAAGTCCAATCTTTCCATTTTTTTTCCTTTTATAGTATATACTCTTGATATAAAGGATAAAAATCTATTGCCTAAGCACATTCCTCAGATTTCTCCTATTTTTCCTAAAATGTTTAATTTTAGTTTTTGCATTTAAATCTGTAATCTATTTTGTGGTTATTTTATATAAAACATGGGGTTTACTGTAAGGCTCATTTTTATGTCCAGTTGCTCCAGTATCATTTGTTGCAAATACTGTCCTTCTTTCATCAAATTGATTTTGCTTCTCTGTCAAGGATCAGTTCAGTAGATTTATATGGTTCTATTTCTGTGTCTTCTGTTCCATTTATCTATATGTTTATGTCCCCACAAATACCACATTATCTTGATTATGGTAACTATAATGTAAGCCCTTATATTGGAGAGAATTGTACCTTCTATTTTATTCTTCTTTGTTTAGGTGGTTTTGGAGTATCCTGGGCCTGTATCTTTACATATAAATTTTATAATAATATTGTCTGTTTCTACAAAAATCCTTAATGGGATATCGTTAGGAATTACATTTAACCTGAAGATGGATTTGGGTAGAATAACTATCTCTATTATGTTGAGTATTCCATTCTAGGAATGTGGCATTTCTCTCAATTTATTTGGGTCTTCATTGATTTCTTTCATTATTGTATTTGATAATGTTCAACATATGGATCCTCTGTATATCTTTTTTAAACATACATCTATATATTCTTTTTTTCTCTTCTGGATCAATAGTAAATCATACTTGTGTGTCAAATTTCAGTTTCTTGTGTTTATCAGCATATAGAACTGTGATTGGTTTTTCTGATCTTGTATTCTGCGGTTTACTGAATGTGTGTATTGTAGAACTTTTTTGTAGATTCCTCAAGATTATCTATGTAAACAACATATTATCTGAGAATAGGACCATTTTGTTCCTTCCTCTTTCATCTTTACCTTTTATTTCTATTTTCTTCCCTTATTGAAGTGGCTAGAGCTTCAGTGCTATACAGAATAAGACTGGTAGAGTGGACATCCTTGTTTGGTTCTTGATCTTAGGGGGAAAGCATCATTCAATCTTCATCATTAAATATGATGTTAATTGTAGAGGTTTTTTTTTTTTTTTTTTTGTAGATGCTATTTTATCAAGCTGAGACAATTCTCTGCTATTCCTGACTGGTTGAGAGTTTATACCATGAATAACTGTTGGATTTTGTTAATGGTACATTAATGTACCATTAATGAACCTTTGATTTTGTCAAAGGCTTTCTTAATATCAATTGATACGATCATATACCACACAGGGCTGGTCTACTTGTGTGAGTTGGGGTTTCAATGATTTTGAGACCCTGTGAAACATTATTTTCACTTTTTGTTTTAAATCTTCTGGTACCTCTGAGAATCCCATTAGTCCCTGCTGGTTCTGCCTGTAAGGGAAGAAAGGCTTTTCTCAATCTTGAGAAAAGCCTCAACCTGTGCTGCCAGTTGTCTATAGATGAGAGAAGGGACTCTCAGGCCCACAATGACAAAGAAATTTTCTGAACTGGATTCATTGTTGCTGCTATTTCTTGTTGGAGAAGGGGAGTCATTTTTGCAGATTTTCTGTGGACACTATTTCATATATTAAGTTCAATTCTTCCACAAGGTGATCAGAAGGTAGATGAAACTCTGCTCTTCAAAACCAAGTAATTAAAAAAAAAAGTAATTTAACCATATCCATACAGCAATGCAGTGGGTGAAACCAAGGTGGGCATTATCTAGTCTATTTAGTAAAGTTACAATTGCATAGTCCATTTTCTCTCTCTTTGGTTAATGTTCTTTTGAAATAGAAGTTGATTTTGACTCAATTGATTTATTTGAAATCTACATCTAAAGAATCATAGGATAAATTATAAATCTCTTTTTTGTCTTGTAAATGTACATAGGGTAAAATTGTTGATTGATACCTTTTTTAAAAGATTTTACCTATTTATTATCTATTTATTCATAGAGACATAGGTAGAAGCTGGCTCCCTTTGGGGAGCCTGATGCAGAACTTGATCCCAGGAACCCAGGATCACGTCCTGAGCTGAAGGCTGATGCTCAACCACTGAGCCACCCAGGTGCCCCTGATTAATGCCTTTTTAAAAGCAAAAATATATTAGGATTTTTTTAACTGACCGACCCCTGGATGGGTCGGTCAGTTAAACATCCAAGTCTACGTTTTAGCTCAGGACATGACCTCAGGGTCATGGGTTTAAGCCCTACAGCCAGCTCTATCCTCAGTGGGTAGTCTGCTTGAAATTCTCTCCCTCTCCCCCTTTCTCTGCCCCTCCCTCCACTCTCTCTCTCAAATAAATAATTGTTTAAAAAAATAAAAGCATAAAAATTTGAAAAAGATATATTTATGCAATTTCAATTTTAGCATTTTGTATCTTATGTAGAATAATTAGTACAAGACATGAAAAATTAGGTAGACATAACTTAATCAAATAATTTTTTAGCACTTAAAAAATTTAGAAAAGCAAATTTAAGAATTTGGCTTAATTTCTTTATCATTTCTTAATTCTTATCCTGACAGAAATGATGAAACTTACCAAAACTTTTTTAATTTTTTTTTTTCTTTTTTGGCTTCAGATTTTGCTTTAAAGATAAGGTGTTACAGGTAACAATGGAAATCTCTACAATTTTATTCCCCTTCTTTCCACTAACAACCACCATTATGTATATCTTTCTTTTTTCTGTTTTTGTACATTTCACATGTAGATTTCTACTCACATGCACATGCACATACATAGACCACACAGTGTGGCTTTATGTGTTTTTGAGCTATTCATAAGAAATAGTAAAGTTCTAGATTCTGACCCTTTGCCAGTGTGTGGCTTGCCTTTTAATTTTGTGCCTGGGATCTTTTGTAGTAAAATTGATTCTTTGTTTTCTTTCTATCTTTTGCTTTTTGTGCCTTGTTTGAGAAAGCCTTCCTTACCTTGAGGCCATAAAGATAGTCTCCTGTATTTTCTTCCAAGTTTGCACATTTGGATTTTCACATTTAGATCTTTAATCCCCGTAGAATTTATTTTTATGTGTTTACCAAAACTTTCTAAGAAAACTATTCTAGAGTGACTGTTCTCATATTTGACTCTGTAGAAAACTAAACCTGAATATGTTTCTATTAAAAAGGAACATCCCCTGTAAACACTGTTCCATATAATCCTCTCCATTGTATTCATTTTGCACATCAACATAAGAAAGACTGTGAGGACTCTTCCAAAAATGAAATGTATTTGACTTTGCATTTAATGCTATATTTCCAAAATGCATTTTATCATTAAACAATGTATTTTTTATGTGTGGCATTTAGAAATCACTAAAGGAGATAGAAAATAGAATAATTGGGAACTGAAACAAAACAAATAAGCCAAGAACCTTGGAACAGAACAGGAAACCCTGCTTCTTCAAGTTTTCCATTTACCAAGATGCCTTAATATTTCCCTAAATTGACCATATTGTAGACAGGCTTCTTCCTTATTCTAGATCCTGAATTCCCCTTTCTTAAGTATTTAGCTTAGAAATCTTGCAAATCGTAAGGTTTTTTTTTTCTGCCCTTTTGAGATATAGGTAAATATTTATAAAAGCCTCAGTTTTACTAACCAGGGATATCTTTCTCAGAACCTTGAGGACCATCCCTTTGAAAGCAGTCATTAAATAAATTATCCCTGTCCCATAGTCTCTGCAGGAGGATAGAACCTGAACTTGGGTGGGCACCATGTGCAAACATAGATGGTCTAATCACAGATTAAAATATCTAAAAAATCAGGAGATAATGTGTTAACATACCCCATTGATCAACTTCACTCCTAATGTCCTCCAGCACTTTTCTTTTAGCTCATTACACCCTTTAAACCCTTCCTGCCCTTTGCTTCAGCAGCTTTGAATTCATACTTAGGCCTGGTCTCTCTGTCCTATTGCAATAGTTTTGAATAAAGCCCTCCTCAACTGTTTAACTTTGTCCAGTGAAATTTTTGCTTTGATACTGTTGATCCATTTTTGACCCAGTTCTAATCCCATGGGTACTTAAGAGATCAATATTAAGTAGTTGGGTCCTAGGAGTCAGATTAAGGTAGGACAACAAAGTAAACAAACAATAGAGAACAAATTTGGCAAAGTATTTAAGAGAGAACTCGGAGAAGGAGCCATAGAAATAAACTGTAAATAATTTCTAAGGAACAGGAACCAAGACAGAAGTGAAGAATTAAAGCAGATTAGAAACCAGTAAAAGTAGTCCATAATGATGGTTCAGTATAATAATCTCTCCAATTAGGAAAATAATTTTTAAAAGTTAAATCTAAGGGATCCCTGGGTGGCGCAGCGGTTTGGCGCCTGCCTTTGGCCCAGGGTGCGATCCTGGAGACCCGGGATCGAATCCCACATCGGGCTCCCGGTGCATGGAGCCTGCTTCTCCCTCTGCCTGTGTCTCTGCCTCTCTCTCTCTCTCTGTATGACTATCATAAATAAATAAAAAAATTAAAAAAAAAAAAAAGTTAAATCTAAGAATTTGGTTTCTCTTGGATACAGATACATTCCCTAATATTCCTACCCTCTTATCTTGTTCTCATATACTATTTAGTAATTGTGGCTACTCTGTTACAGCAATCGTGTAAGAGCTGGGAGTGTTGGGATTTCTTGAAAGATGGCAGACGTGCAAATTTTTTTTTAAATTTATGGATGGACACTAAAATATTAGTAACTCACATGGAAGAACTGGCATTTGCTGTGCTATGCAGTATCACTGATATGACCTTTTCTACTGTCTCCTTTTTGTTGTTATCAGAAATTTTCTGCAAAAACAATTGGATTTCAAGCTGAGTCAATGTTTTTTATCAGCAATGCAAAAAGCTAATATTGTCTCCTTATTTCTATACTTAATTTAGCTCTGATTCTATAAAAAAATACATAAAGTTCTATAATACTGTTTTTTTTTTTTTTGCTGTATTTTCTGTGTAAAATTGCAAAGGAACCTTAAATTTTTTTTTTTATTTGTTTAATTTTGCTTTGTTTTCTTGTGGCAAGTTCTGAATTTTATTTCCATGTCCTGATTTCCAATGACTTTATACTATTTTAAGATGTTATACAGATTTTCTCAATAATTTCACTGTTAACTTAAATGTGATCAAAAGACATATCTCATGTTAAAACATATTTAATCATCTTTACTAATTATTAACAAAAACTAAATGTAGAGTTTTAAATAAAACTGTCATTTCATCATGAAATGTTGCTTTTATTTCATCATGAACTGGTATTTTTATTTTTTAATTAATTGACATAATACTTTCAGGCATACAAACATAATGATTCAATACTTATGTATCAGTAATCAAAAATCTACCAAAAAACAAAGGCCAGGGCCAGATTACTCCATAGGGGAATTCTACCAAACATAATAAGGAAGAGTTAATACCTATTCTTCTCAAACTGTTTCAAAAAAAAAAAAAAGAAAGAAATGGAAGGAAAACTTCCAAACTCATTCTACAAAGCCAGCATTACCTTTCCAAAATCAGACAAAGACCACACAACAAAAGAATTAATTACAGGCGAATATCCCTGATGAACATGGATGCAAAAATTCTCAGCAAAATACTAACAAATTGAATCCAACAGTACATTAAAAGAATCATTCACCATGATCAAGTGGGATTTACTCCCGGGCTGCAAGGTGTTCAATATTCATAAACCAATCAACATGATACATCACATTAATAAAAGAAAGGATATGAGCCTTATAATCCTCTCAAAAGATGCAGAAAAAAACATTTGATGGAATACAACATCCATTGTTGATAAAAACCCTCAACAAAGTAGGGTTGGAGGGAACATAACATTGTAAAGACCATATATGAAAGACCCACAACTAATATTATCCTCAATGGGGCAAAACTGAGAGCTTTTCCTCTGTCAGGAATAAGACAGGATGTCCACTCTCACCATTGTAATTTAACACAATACTGGAAGTCCTAGCCTCAGCAGTCAGACAGCAAAAAGAAATAAAAGGCATCCAGGTTGGCAAGGAAGAAGTCAAACTTTCATTCAGACGACTACATAGAGGACAGGATACTCCATGTAGAAAACCCAAAAGATTCCACTAAAAATTTGTTAGAATTGATACAAGAATTCAATAATGTTGCAGAATACAAAACCAATATACAGAAATCAGGTGCATTTTTACACATTGATAATGAAGCAGCAGAAAGAAAAATCAAAGAGTCCATCCCATTTGCAGTTGTACCAAAAACAAGATACCTGGGAATAAACCTAACCAAAGAGGTAAAAGATCTGTACTCTGAAAACTATAGAAAACTTATGAGAGAAATTAAAGAGAAAACAAAGAAATGGTAAAACATTACATGCTCATACATTAGAAAAATAAATATTGTTAAAATGTTTATACTACCCAAAGCAACCTACAGATTTAATGCAATTCCCATCAAAATACCACTAGCATTTTTCACAGAGCTAAAACAAACAATCCAAAAATTTGTATGGAACCACAAAAGACCCCAAATAGCCAAAGCAATAATGAAAAAGAAAAGCAAAGTGAGGCACCTGGGTAACTCAGGGGTTGAGTGTCTGCCTTTGGCTCAGGTTGTGATCCTGGGGTCTTGGGATTGAGTCCCACATTGGGCTCCTGTGGGAAGCCTGCTCCTCCCTCTGCCTATGTCTCTGCCTCTCCCTGTGTCTCTCATGAATAAATAAATAAAATCTTTAGAAAAGAAAAAAGAAAAGCTGGAAGCATCACAATTCCATACTTCAAATTTTATTAGAGAACTGCAGTGATCAAGATATTATGGTACTGACACAAAAACAGACACATAGATCAATGGAACAGAATAGAAAACCCAGAAATGGATCCACAACTATATGATCAAATAATCTTTGACAAAGCAAGAAAGAATATCCAATCCAAAAAAGGCAGTGTCTTCAACAAATGGTGTTAGGAAAACTGTACAGCAACAATGCAGAAGAATGAAACTAGACCACTTTCTTACACCATACACAAAGATAAATTCATAATGGTTAAAAGACCTAAATAAGAGGCATAAAACCATCAAAATCCTAGAAGAGAACACAGGCAGCAACCTCTTTGACCTCGGCCACAGCAACTTCTTACTAGACATCTCTCCAAAGGCAAGGAGAGAAGCAAAAAGCAAAAATGAACTATTGGGACTTCATCAAGATAAAGAGCTTCTGCATAGTGAAGGAAACAATTGACAAAACTAAAAGGTAACCTTCAGAATGGGAGAAGATATTTGCAAATGAAATGTCTGAGGAAGGATAAGTATCCCAAATCTGTAAAGTCTTATCAAACTCAATACCCAAAAAACAAATAATCCAGTTAAAAGATAGGCAGAAGAATAGACATTTTTCCAAAGAAGATATACAGATGGTTAACAGACCCATGAAAATATGCTTGATATTTTTCATCACTGGGGAAATCCAAATCAAAACTACGATGAGATACCACCTCACACTTATCAGAATGGCTAAAATTAGCATAGTTAAAAAAAAAAAAGATGTTGGTGAGGATGTGGAGAAAGGGGAACCCTCTTACACTGTTGATGGGAATGCAAGCTGGTATAGCCACTCTAGAAAACAGTGTGGAGGTTCCTCAAAAGATAAAAAAATTAGAGCTACCCTACAATCCAGCAATTGCACCACTAGATATTTACCCAAAGGATACCAAAATACTAATTTGCAAGGGTACATGTGCCTGATGTTTATAGCAGCATTACATTATCAACAATAGCCAAATTATGGAAAGAGCCCAAATGTTCATCAACTGATGAATGGGAAAAAAAGCGTGTATGTGTATTTATACATATATGTGTGCATGTGTGTATATATATGTATGTATACAATATATATCTGTATTATACTATAAAGTAATACATATTATATATAATACATCTATAACATACAATGCTCAGCCATAAAAAGGAATGAAATCTTGCCATTTGCAATAATGTGGATGGAGCTACAGTGCTAAGTGAAATGTGTCATAGAAAGACAAATACCACATGATTTCACTCATATGTGGAATTTAAGAAATGAACAGATGAACACAGGGGAAAGAAAAGAAAAGAAAGAGGCAAGCCAGAAAAGAGTTTCTTAACTGTAGAGAACAAACTGAGGGTACTGGAGGATGAGCATTAAGGAGGGCACTGGTTGTGATGAGCACTGGATGTTATATGTAAGTGATGAATCACTGAATTCTACCCCTCAAACCAATATTATAGTATATGTTAATTAACTATAATTTAAATAAAAACTTGAAACATTAAAAAATATATATTTGTATTCACTATGAAATAATCACCATAGCAAGTCTAGTTACCATCCATCACCATACAAAGTAACACAAAGATGTTTTTCCCCTTAGTGGGAAAATTTTAAAAATTTACTCTCTTGGTGGCTTTCAAATATATACTACAACATTAATGACTATAGTCATATTGATGTAAATTATATCCATGTTGTTACAAACATCAAGATTTTATCCTCTTTTATGGCTAAGTAGTATTTCACTATGTGTATATACACATCTTCTTTACATATATCAAATATATTCTATATCATACATCATATAGATCTCACATATATATTACGTATCTCACAAAAATGATATATATCAAATCTCACATATCACATATATATTATATATATCATTTATGTGTGTGTGTGTGTATGTGTATATCTCACATCTTTATTCATTTATCCATCAATTGACACTTAGATTGTTTCCATATCTTGGCTTTTGTAAATAATGTTGCAGTGAACATGGGGTACATATATCTTTTCAATTTAGTATTTTCATTTTCTTTAGATAAATACCCAGACATGGAATTGCTGGTTCTATTTTTAATTCTTTAAGGAACCTCTATACTGTTTTCCATAGTGGCTGCACTGATTTACATTTCCACCAACAGTGCACAGGGCTTCCTTTTCTCCACATCCTTCCCAACAGTTGTCTTTCTTCTTGTCGTTTTGGATAATAGCTAATCTAGCCAGTGTAGTGGTATCTCTTTCTGGTTTTGATTTACATTTCCCTGATTAGTGATATCAAACATCTTTTAATGTGTCTATTGACCATCTATATATCTTCTTTGGGGAAAAAAAATGTCTATTAAGATCCTGTGCCCAATTTTTACATGTATTGTTTTGGTTTTTTTTTTTTTTTTTTTTGCTCTTGAGTTGTATCTGTTCTTTATATATATCTGTTCTTTTATATATATCTGTTCTTTATATATTTTGGGTTTTTTTTTTTTGCTCTTGAGTTGTATCTGTTCTTTATATATATTTATATATTTATATATAGATATATTTCTATCTCTTTATATATTGAGTTGTATCTTTTATATATATATTATATATTAGCCCTTTATCAGATACAAGATTTGCAAATGTTTTCTCCCATTCAGTAAACTGACTTTTCATTTTGTCAATGATTTCTTTTGCTGTACCAAAGCTCTTCATTTAATATAGTCCCTTTGTTTATTTTTGCTTTTATTCCCTTTCTTTTTGAAGTCAGATCCAAAAAATCTCATTGCTAAGACCAATGCCAAGGAACCTACCACTTGTGTTTTCTTCTATGAGTTTTATGCTTTCAGGATTCAAGTCTTTAACCCATTTTGAGTTAGTTTCTGTGTATGGTATCAGAGAATAGTCTAATTTTATTTTTTTGCATGTGGATACCCAGTTTTCTTGTCACCATTTATTAAAGACTGTCCTTTCCCCTTTGTATATTCTTAGCTCCTTTGTCATAAATTAATTGACCGTATACATGTGAGTTTATTTCTGGGCCCTCTGCTCTGTTCCATTGATCGATGTGTTTGTTTTTATGCCAGGTTCATACTGTTTTGATTACTATGGCTTTGTAATACAGTTTGAAAACAGGGAGCATGGTGCATCTGCTTTATTGTTCCTTCTCAAAATTGCTTTGACTATTCAGAGTCTTTTGCTGTTCCATACAAACTTCAGGATGAATTGTTCTATTTATGTAAAAAATGTCATTGGGAGTTTGTTGGAGATTGCATTGAATCTGTAGATTGTTTTGGGTAACGTGAATATTTTAACAATATTATTTCTACCAATACATGAGCATGGAATATTTTTCCATTTATTTGTGTCCTCTTCAGTTTCTTTCATGAGTGTTTTAGTTTTCAGTGTACAGGACTTTCACTTCCCTAGTTTTACTTATTTTAAGTATTTTATTCTTTATGATGCCAATGTAAATGAGATTTATAAAATCTCTTGTAAGTGGATAGAGAAAGGCAACAGATTTTATATGTTGGGTTTATACTCTGCAATATTACTGTTTACAGGATTATTTTTTTACTGTTTTCTCAGTATAAAATAATGACATCTGTGAATAGTGATGGTTTTATTTTTTCCTTTTTCATTTGGAGCTTCATTTATTTTTCTTGCCTAATTACTCTGGCTAGGACTTCCAATACTATGTAGAATAAAAGTGATAAGAATCGGCATCCTTGTCTTGTTCCCTTTTTAAGAGGAAAAGCTTGGGGGTTTTCACCATTGATGCTTTCTTCTACTGCATCTAGTCAGCTGTTGAACCCCTCTAGTATATATTTCAGTTCAGTCATTGTATTCTTCAGTTCTGTGACTTCTGTTTGGTGCTTTATTGGTTAAATTACTTATTTTCATTTAAGTAATTTTTTTTCCTGAGGCTTGATCTTGTTCTTCCATTTGAAACATTTTCCTCTGTTTCCACATTTTGCTTACCTCTCCGTGTTCATTTCTATGTATTAAGGAAAAGAAGTATCCTTCCCAATCTTGAATGAGTGGACCTGTATAAGACATGAATCTTATATTCCAACCATAACCTAGCTCTTGTTTGCCTCTCCAACCTTTGCAATTGTCTAAACAGCTTGACGTATTATTGATGGGTCCAAGTTGTTAAGAGTGTGCCAAGACCTGTCAGTGTTCCAAAGGGAGGGATCTTAACACTGAGTTTCAGATTGATTGGAAGCCAAACCCTGAGGAAGTAGCTTTTAAAATATACAAAGGTATACAATCCTATGGGTCAGCAATCATAAGCCTTGCTGGTCTGCAGACCAGAGGATCTGGAAGTGTCACTTGGGCAACAACTGCAAAAATCAGGGCTTAAGACAAATGGGAGTTATCAAAAGTCTAGGAATGCCCAGGGAGAGCACAAAGATGCCATCCCTTGGCCTACTTTCCCTGAGAAGAGTTCTTTTGCCTCTAAATGTATGGCAAACCTGAAGTCTGCCCAATAGGCTGAAGCTCCAGGACAAGTAAATAGGCCTTTTTCACAGAAAGACTGGGTATATGTTTCATCTGTTCTATGTTTAGTGCTATGGGAGTCGTAGTCTGCCAAGATGTTTCTTTGATTGTTATAGTTCGGTGGGAACCATGAATGCAAGCCCCCCTGGCCCCCAGAAACAGGCAATCAAAAAGTGTCCTCTGTGTGGACTGTGTGTGCCTATCAGCTCTGACAGGGCTGTGGGAAAGCATGAGGCTAAGGCATGCCCTCTGGTGCCATTAAAGCAGAAGATAAGAGCAAAAATGGCTTCCACTGGCCCCTCTGTCCTTAGAAAGAGTACCAATAAGCTCCTGCCCTTATGGAAGATACTTTCTGAATAGCAAATGTCCCTCATGAATAGTCTACATGCTTTCAAACTGCTGCTTTTGTGCTGGTCTCTGGGGCAAGCAAGCCCACATGCAAGCTCTTTAAGAGAACTTTCTCAGCTCCCTACGGTCTTTTGGGTGTCCTAGACATGATTTCCAGTGGTTTTTAGAGCCAGACATTTTGAGGGCTCATCTTTCCATTGATGATTCCAAGGTTTGGTGTGCCTGATATGGGGCATGAACCCTTCCCTCCTCAGGAAGAAGTTCTGGATTTCTGAGATCCTTCTTGATTTGATCACTCTGCCAGGGGTAGGAATCCTGGAGGAACCAAATTGCTGCTTTTTCCACCTATCCTGATGCCACCCTTCTACTGTTCATTGTGAAGAAACTGTTCATCTGGTTTTCAAGTCCTTTTCAGAGCAAATTGTTGCACATGACCTGTAGACTTAGTGTGTCTATGGGCCGAAACAAGTTGAGGATTTCTCTGTGCCATCGTTTTGGACTACCCTCTTCTCCATAAAGCAAAATTAAGATTGTGAATGATCCTAAGATATGATCAGAGTCTGTTACTTAAAATGTGTATATAGTTGTATATATATGGTTATATATATTATATAGAGGAAAGGGGACAAACTTCTCACTGGGAGCATGATTTTAGAAAATAATTTCTGCAATAGAAAGAGCTGGCAGGGATCTGTGTGGCCAGATTTGAGAGCCAGTACTATACTGGAGAAAAGATGAAACCATGGGGCTTCAATGATTGATAAAGTGTTACTGCTGGAAGTGGAGGTATAACCAATAAATACTAAAGTGCCTTGGGGATATCATGGTTGGGAACACCTAAGATTATTATTCTTTTCTACCTCCTTTCCTGTCTGTTTGCCTGCCTTGCTCTATCAGTAGTATTTGTTTATTTTATAAAACTTAATCTGTCTAATAAAAATATATCTATTCCATATAAAAGGAATGCCTACTGAATATCTTATTGGTAACTGAGAATAAAATACCCCACAAGCTCTGCTTTCAAAGAATTTAGCACTCAGCTGGGGAAATCTGATAAAGAATCAAAGCATGGGATATTTACCATTATCCTTTACAGGATCTGAGGCCCAGGGAGCTCAAGTAACTTGTCCAAAATAACAACAAAATGTAGCAAAGCTTTGGTTTTAACTTAGGTCTCTTATTTAAAATTTAGAGACCTGACCACATTTTAAGATTTTGATGTTTATTTTATGTGACTGAATTGTCAAAAGTGCATATATTTCCTGTTTGTATATACCAACGTTTGAGAGTGATTCAAGTTAGAAATTATTTGAGAAAATTGACACTTAGATGTAAATTAACAATTTAAATGGACTTAGATTATGTGAAGATTTAGAGAACAATGATTGTTGCTATAAATTGTACTCAATAGATGGCTTGAGTAGTTATTGAGAAGAAACAGAAAATATACTTTTGCCTGATATGTATATATTACCTGAATAATATTTGCACATTGGGGATTATGATGTGTAAACAGATAGCAACACAGATAGTATTTAAGATAGTGCCCCTCAAAGTGAAAAGTTTGGACGATGATGGATTGGCAAAGATCAACAATGATTAATCAAGAGCTAAGCGAGTGTACAGCATAGGTCACATTATGTATGATGGTGGCAATCATGGAGCAATATTCAGCAAATACCTGATCATTTCCAACATTGTTTCATGGTTTATGGAGTTTTCTCTTCAAAAAAATAATGATTAAAGAAGAACTTTTACCTTCCTCCTTATTAATATATGTTTTTCTATATTCAAGGACCATATCACTTTTAATACGCACTAGGCACCTTTCCTTAATATTAAAGCTGACAAGAATCTCTGCTTTCATGGAAGAACTTCTGCATTTATACTCAGAATCAAAATTTAGTATTCATTTATTCTTTTTCGATAAATTCACTTATGCAATAAATACTGTTGAGCACAGTACTTTATGCCAGAAGAGTTAGATAAGAAAGGAAGCAGGAGAGAGCATTTCCAATAAAAAAGAGATCATGAACAAAGACTTGGGAACATTGGGTGTCTGCATTGTAGGCTAGGGCAGCAGAGCAGTGTGATTGGGGCAGCTTCTCACATGAAACCCAGAAAGGCTTTGGAGTAAACATAATGCTTTGTAAAGAAACTGGAACATTTATCTCAGGCAAGACTGAATGTTTATTAAATGGAAACTAAAAGTAAGGCAATTTGGAAATAACCAGAAAGCTTCATGAGGGATGAATAGGTTACTTGTTTTAAATAAAATTAGCCTTATTCTGAGAACAGAACACTAGTGACTTCGACAACATAGAGGCTTATTCTTTGTTCTAGTACCCAAAAGCAGTCCATAGCTACTACTGTGCCTCTGTAATTATCAGGGACCCAAGGTGCTTCCATATTATTGATCTATTATCCTTAATTCACAGCCTCCTGCTCCCAGGCCAAAATGGCTATCCCATCCCAAGCATCAAGTCTGGATCCTAATCAATAGAGAACAGAATGACAGAGGGAAAATGCACATAGTATATTTTTGTTTGTTTCTCGTGTGTGTGTGTGTGTGCATGTGCACATGTGTGTGCATATGTGTATATGTGCGTGTGTGTCTACTGGGTTTCAGTCCCAGGCACTTCGTTAGGCCCTTATAATATAAGAATGAGAAATACTGGGATCCCTGGGTGGCGCAGCGGTTTGGCGCCTGCCTTTGGCCCAGGGCGCGATCCTGGAGACCCGGGATCGAATCCCACGTCGGGCTCCCGGTGCATGGAGCCTGCTTCTCCCTCTGCCTGTGTCTCTGCCTCTCTCTCTATCTCTCTGTGACTATCATAAATAAATAAAAATTTAAAGAATGAGAAATACTGACTCCATATGAACTGACTATATGGCAGGAAGTAATTAGGTTTTATATACATTCACATCCAGATAAATAATCATACATATTTAATACATTTTACATTGGTGGTGAAGCAGAAGGAGATATTATAGATAATATACCTGAGGTGAGATATATATATATATATGTGTGTGTGTGTGTGTGTGTGTGTGTGTGTGTGCATATTTAGTCAATCGTGTGAACAACAGAGACATTAGAAAACCACACTTGGTGGAAATTATCACAAAATGTATTTTGTGCATGCTTGTTTGAGGTGATTTCTTATATCTAAGAGAACATTTTAAGTGGTCAGAAGGTAAGAAGAGCAATCGGGGCTACAGATAGAAACGTAAGTGCTGCTGACATAAAGAAAGTAATTAAACCATGCTGATTTATGACAGAGCTTAAAGTGAAACTATGAAGTGAAAAGAAGGGTAAGGACTTGACTGTCTACTCATACTCCCCACACAAAGTTGTCCCACATATAATGGCACCTTTAAATTTAGCGATTAGTAGTATCTCAGTAGAGCAAACCCAGAATTATATACCTCAACATGCTGGCCTCTGACTCTTTTGTGTCCAGTGACTGGAATATATTAGGTCCTTAATCTTTATTGCCTGGTTTATTAACTTGATTCACTTAAGCACTTGTTTATGAATAGGTTGTTACAGGTGCAGTACTATGCTATCGATAGGAATAGCAAATTACAGTCTTTGACCCTAAAAAGCTCATAATCGAGAGTGGGGGATTCCCAAAATATATCTAGAGATAAAGCTCAAGATAATCCAAGTTAGACATAATATGTATATGTGTGAAGTTGCAGGTTTATTTATTTTGGAATGAATCTCTATAAATCAACAAATACCCAAAGGTATCTACAACTTACCAAATATCGGCAATGATGTGAGGTTGTCTATGAGAACATAGTACTATGGGAACACAGATTGGGACGCCTTGAGGAACTTTAAAGCTGGGATCATGGGGTTCCTGTGTGGCTTAGTCAGTTGAGCGTCTGGTTCTTGATTTCAGCTCAGGTCATGATCTTGGGGTCATGGGATTGACCCTCATGTCAGGCTCTTCACTGGGTGTGGAGCCTTCTTGAGATTCTCTTTGTCTCTCCCTCTGCCCCCACCCCAAGTCTCTCTCTCTTGCACTTGTGCTTGCTCTCTCTCTTTCTCTCAAAAAAAAAAAAAAAAAAAAGCAGAGATCAGGAAAAGGCTACATGCAGGAGTCGGTACCTGCCTAACTAGAAGGAAGTCAATCAAGAAGGAAGAAAATGACTCCCAAAGGAGCAAAGGCACTGATACAGAGCATATCTGTGGTGAGCTACAAGCACTTCCTTTTAGCCAAGACATAAATCAAAATGAAAAAGGTGAGGAATTTAACAGGGGATGAGGGGACAAATGATGGAGGCCCCTGTATGTTATGTTAAGTGTAATGAGACCAACAGAAGACCACTGAAGGACGATGTGTAAATCAGTAAGATAGGCCTGTATAGTATGAAGAATGGATTGAATGAGGTGAGGATGAAGCAAGGTTAGTTGGGATATGGTCATGAAGTGGGGATTTGGCAAAACCACCACTCATGGGGCCACCGTGTCCATTTGGTGCCCTTCCAGCAAGTCTGAAGGCAATCACTGAACCACCTGCACATACTACTCTCTCTGCTTTCAGCTTTCAGAAATTAGAACATTTAGTCAAACTGTTGGAATTTATTGAATGAATGAAGTTTGTGTGGGAGACTGTTATTCAGACACACATTTTTAAATGCCAACAGCAACTTAGTCTTCTTACCCAAACATGAAGTAATTCAAGGCCAGAAATTGTTTTTCTCCAGCCTTTTCCTCCTGTAGGTTGCCACGTGACTACAACATGTATTTCTAAAATGACAAATTCTTTCCCAAGTGAAAACAAACCAAGAGTAAAGCTCAAGGAAAGCTGTTCTCTGAAAATTGCGTACTGAAGGATCAAATTGTCCTTTTCTCATGCAAATGAAGTCCTGTTGGAGCAGCAGAGCATTACTCCATAAATCATTCTGCGCTCTTGAGCAAACTTAGTGCAGTTCCAAATGTGATGCTATGGGTGTGTTTAATTGAGCACTAACGAAGTGGTACAGCTGGCTGAGCTTAGTGCACACTTGAACTTCTCCCCCGATTAGAGTACGTGAGCTGTGCTGCCACATATTTGCTTAGTCAGGGACTAAAATTCTCTCCACTACATGCTGAGCTACATGAGGGCAGGAATGAGGGTAGTTCAAAATAATAAACTAATTTTAAATGATAATTGTTAATATTTATTAATGAAACCATATATGTGATACACTTTGAATTCATTATCTTAAATTTCTCATAGCAACCGGTTGAGTTTGATATAGTTCTCTTCATAGTCAAATGGGGAAACGTCTATGAAGAATTTGTGTATCGGATCTCAGTCTTGTGGGTATTGATTTTTAGGGTAATATTTGAATTGAGGTCATTTGTCGTTAGGCCAGTACATATAAAAAACCTGTTTTTCCTGATCAGAATCAGACACCATGTTTCAATGTCAGTGATAACCCTTACCACCTCTGCGAATGGACAAGGCAGCGATTACTGTATTTTGACAAACCAAAAAGCTGTTAAGATCTCATACTTAAAAGCTGTTTCAGACCTCATACTTAGTGACATGTCTGGGCTCCAACTGAAAATAAAGTTGTCTTTTTTTTTTTTTTTTAGTTTAAAGACTACATCATGTTCAATGGTTTGTATGATAACTGTTATAAAGCAAACAATGATGTTTACATTTTAGGCATCTGTAACCAGAATGCATTGGAGAAAAATTGGTCAGTGTTTACTCAAGGTCAAAGGTGATTTCTCCTGTCAAAGACCCCAGATGTGCATAAACATCCCTTCTACCTCCCAGAGGAGAATGCAATGTAGTAACTTTATCCACCTCTGTCTATAAACCTTCATACTTGTACACAGCATCCCATCTCCCTCGATCGCACGGTACATGATTACCTCTTTTCTGTCTCATGCATTTGCTTTATTTGATCTTTCTTAATAGGATTTCATGTACAAAGTTTTTTTCCTCATTACTATAAATATAATATGTTTGGAATATATTTCCTGTGGAATGGGAGCAGAGAAATGACGCAATGCTAAGTAGTTTGAAACATGTGGAAATTTTTGCATGATTTTTCTGCTTCTATTTTATAGAAAAATTTCCAAGTATATTGTGTCTTTGCAATTCCATAGGCTCTCCCCATAATCTCTCTTGAGCCTAAGAGGCCCTCAGATCTTTACATTTGAAACTGGGTTTTTATATTTGAAACTATCATTGTTCAGGTTATCAATTACTGCTACTTGCCAAATCCAGTGTTAAATTCTTAGTCATCATACCACTTGACATTTAGCAGCATTTGACACGTTGCTAAGCCTTTCCTTTTTGAAATTCTTTATGTGGTTTCAAGGGTCCTCTTCCTTGCTGGCTCTTCTGCTCTCCCCTGCTTACTTATTTTCAGTATTCTTTTATGGATCTTTCTCAATTTCATTACTTCTTAAAACACTGTATTGCCTCAGAGTTCAATCCTTTGCTCTTCTCTCTGTGTCTCTGTGTCTCTGTGTCTCTGTCTCTCTCTCTCTCTCTATATATATATATATATATATATATATATATATATATATATATGATTTTTCCTGTGGAATCCTACTGAGTATTATGACTTTATAAAGTCACATCTCCATCTCCATCTCTGATCATCTCTGATTTCTCTCCTGGATTCTAGTCCCATGTTTCTAACTACCTTTATTATTTCCCATGGCTGTCATAACAAATTGCCATAAACTAGGTTGTTCTAAACAAGAAACAGTTATTCCCTGACAGTCCTGGATACCAGAACTCTAAAATCTCAGTTTCAGCAGAGCCACCCTCCTCTGGAGTCTCTAGGGGAGAACTCTGCTTTTCTCCTTCCAGCTTCCAGTGGCCCCAGGAGCTCCTTGGCTTGTGGCTGTGTAACTTCAGCCTTGGCCTCCACCTTTACATGGCCCTCTATTCTGTTTCTCCCTCAAATTCCCTCTGCCTTTTACTCATAAGGATGTGTGTTATTGGATTGAGTTCCTGCCCAAATGATCCAGGGTGATCTCATCTTGAGGTCCTTAACTTATTTACATCTAGAAGAACTCTTTTTTTTTTTTCCCAGACAAGTTCACATTCATAGTTTCTGGGAGTTGGATGTGTATTGGGGGTGGGGGGTTTCCTTTAATCCACAATAGTCTGTCCTTGGCTGCCCCCTCAAATTCTCGTCCACCTCCCATGCGGCATACATCACCTCATGCCCGGCATCCAAAAGTCTCAGCTCAGAGACTCTGATCAGAATCAGATACCATGTTTCAATGTCAGTGATAACCCTTACCACTCATTAGATTATTAACTCCAAGCCCAAAGTCCTATGTATATATCATAAACTAAAAAAGTCCCAAATGTATTCATCAAAATCATTTAAATCAAGTATGGGTAAGATTCTGAGTAGGTTCTATCATGAGCAAAATTTATCTCCATCTAAGGAGCTGTGAAACTAGAAACCAGAAATCTACTCCCAAAATGCAGGCCAAGGAGAGAGGTTCTCACTACAAAGAGAAGAAAATGAAAATAATAAAGAGGTTACTGGTCTCACGTACGTTCAGACTCAAGCAGGGCAAAGACCGTTAGATTTCAAAGCTTGTAAGTAATCCTCTGGCTTCATGCTCTGCTCCCTGGGCCTGTGGAGGCTACACTCTCTGAACCACAGTGGCTCCTCCAGCCTCTGAGCCATTATGACAATTTATCACAGCAGATACAAGTAACAAATACACCACTTTCCAATATCTTCACTTAAAGCCATCTTAACCGTAACCTCTGTGAAACAGACCTTGACTTGACCCCTATCTCTTCCTCACCAAACTTGTTTCTCGCTGAGTTTTTCCCATGACAGTAAATGACAATAATTCCTTTAGTTGCTCCAACCAAAAAAAAAAAAAAAAAAAAAATCTAAGACTCATCTCTGGCTCCTCGATGTCTTTCATATTACACATTAAATCCATCAGCAAATCCTGTCGACTGCCTTCAAAACTCTCTGAATTTGACCATTTTGAGGTATATCTTTGCTATTATACCTGGGATACGAGTTTCCTTTGTTTTTCAGCAACTGGACATTGATTTCCCACACCCACCTCATTACTTTTCCAAATCATACGTTTCTGGTCTGCATTAAGGACATATGGTAAAGATATTTTATAAGCTGCAACACTATGGTATTTCCACATTCACTGGCTTGATTTAAACTAGGAAAACCTATATAATGTAAAGAAGCAAGTATGTTAATTGGCATCTGAAGTACTTGTTATGAGAATTAATATAAAAACTCATGAGAAGAGATAGCACCCCCCCGGTCACCGCATCTATACTTGACCCTCAGAAATCTATCACCAGAAAAGCAAGTAGAGAACTTTTAGAAATCATGTTGCATGATTCTTTCCTCTTGTAGTCCTCTAGTGCCATTAGTGGAATATTTTTTAGTTAGAAAACATATATTTGCTACTAACAAGTAATAATTTCAAATAAAAAAATAATATTTTTGAGTATTCAAAAAATACTCAAATATTCAAATATTCAAAAAATATTCAAATATTTTTTGAGTATATGCTAGGTTCTGGCTGGTAATCACTTATCCATTCATAATCATTCATTCCTAATTGTTTAACATCCACTAAATGCCAGGCACTCTAGCAGACATTTGTGATTCAATAAACATGATAAACAATTAGTAAATAAAATATAATGATTTCATTTTAGGATGATTGTAAAGAATTAAATTAAAGCAAATTTAAAGACTATAAGGGGATTGTGAATTTGATGATGCCGTTTCCACATAAAGTGGAATTGGCCCTAATCTGCCCATATATTATTTTACTTAATCTTTACAACAACTTTGGAAAATAGGTATTATAATTTACAATTTAAAGATACATTTGCTGAGAGATGCCTGGGTGGCTCAGTCGTTTGAGTGTCTGCCTTCTGCTCAAGTCATGATATCAGGGTCCTGGGATCGATTCCTGCGTCAGGCTCCCTGCCCTGCGGGGAGTCTGCTTCTCCCTCTGCCTCTGTTCTCCACTTATGCTCTCTTGCTCAAATAAATAAATACAATCTTAAAATTTTTTTGAAAAAATAAAGATACATTTATTGAAATTTAGTGAAGTTAGTAATGTGCCCAATACCCTGCATCCAATGAAAGCAGAATCAGCAACTGATGTCTCATTTTTTTTGTTTTATTCTATTTTATTATCTTATTTCTTACAAATATATTTACTGCCAAGTCATTCAGAATCCTAAGTGTGCCTTATTTATTCAGGATCTGACAATAGTATATTATCCTTACTTGCCTGAAAAGCTTACAATATTTCTATCTATTATTTATCATAGTTCATATAAGAAAACCACTATTTTTCAGGATCTCTGATCAATTGGCTATTTTTTTCCATTCAAAGTTATTAATTCTTGCCAATATTCCTTAAATATTGAAACTTTTACCTTAGTATGTTGATGGCATGACCTAATAAAAAAGGAAAACAGAAATATAAACAGAGTCCAATGTAAAATAAGCTTGGGATTGAATCTCCACTCATCAGATGTATGACACTGAGGTATAGTCACATACTCTATTTGTTTCTTAAATAAGAGTTGCACATATGAGTGAAATTATATGGTATTTGTCTTTCTCTGACTGACTTATTTCACTTAGCATCATACTCTCCAGCTCCATCCATGTGTTACAAATAGTGAGATTTCACTCTTTTTATGGCTGAATAATATTCCATTGTATACACCACCTCTTCTTTATCCATTCATCTGTCGTTGGACACTCGAGCTGCTTCCATAGTTTGGCTACTATAGGTAATGTTGCTATAAACATAAGGGTGCATGTATCCCTTTGAGTTAGTGTTTTTGTATTTGTGGGGATAAATACCCAGTAGTGTGATTCCTGGATCATAGGGTCGTTCTATTTTTAACTTTTTGAGGAAACTCCAAACTGCACTCTATCAGTAACCGAAGTTCCTCATTTGAAAAATGGAGAGGAGAATGCTTACCTCAAGTGCATTTATGATACTTAAATGACACAATAGGTATTTGATGCTTAACAAATAGCAGGTATTCAGTAATTAATAGTTCTTCAACTTTTAATGGGAAAAGTATGTTTCAGTTTCCTTATCTGTGAAATAGGGATAATAATGTCCTCTTTTTGTTTTTGAAAGAATTTATTTATTTATTTGAGAGAGAGAGAGAGAACAAGGGGTATGGAGGACCAGAGGGAGAGAAAGAGAAAGAAGCAGAGTCCTCATTGAGCAGAAAGCCCCAAGGAGGGGCTCCATCCAAGGACCCAGAGATCATGACCTGAGCTGAAGGCATATGATTAACGGACTGAGTCACACAGGTGCCCCTAATGTCCTCTTCTTAATTGAGCTGTTTTGAAGATAAAGAAGGTAGAACAGGTACTGGGGGTGCCTGGGGGGTCCACTCGGTTAAGCCTCCAACTCTTAGTTTTGGCTTAGGTCATGATCTCAGGGTTGTAAGGTTAAGCCCCCTCATATCATCTGGCTCCACACTTAGCGGGGAGTCTGCTTGGAGATTCTCTCCCACTGCCCCTGCCCCCACTGGTGCACTTGCTCTCTCACATTCTCTCTCTCCCTCCCAAATACATAAATAAATATTTTAAAAAAGATAGAATAAAGGTTCCTGTATTTAGAACCTTAAAAATACTAGTAAATATTAAACCCTGGTTTGAGATACTTAGTACTTAGCAGTCACTCTGTTAGCTGCTTATAACTTTTAAAAGAAGTCTCAATTGAGACACTGTCCGATCATCCCATTTTATAGATGAGGGAACTGAGGCATAGAGGGATTGATTCTGTGTCATGTCTCACTGATGACTCCCAAGTTTACACAGATGAGTGATATGGCTACAACTCCAATACAGACAACCTGACTCCAGCATTTGCATTTTTAAGGATATTTTTGGCTGTCTTGCAGAGAAGGAAAGTGGCAGCCAGAAGGCCAAATTACCATGTTAGTCTTTGATTTTAGAATTTGTATCTATAAACTGAATGTCAGCAACCAACAGGATTTTTCAAGGAAAATCTTTTTATTTCTATTAAAGTCTTGCTTTTTTGGTTGTTGGTTGTTTTGCATTAAGAAAGAGTGTGAGGGGCATTTGGGTGACTCAGCCGGGTAAGCATCTACATTCAGCTCAGGTCATGATCTCAGGGTCCTGGGATGGAGCCCCAAGTGAGGCTTCCTTCTCTGCCCCTCCCCCCTGCTCATGCTTTCACTCTCAAGTAAATAAATATTTTTTTAAAGAAATAATGTGAGAAAAAAAAGAAAGAATATGAGGAATGAAGGCTTAACTATAATCATCAGTTCATTTAGTTGCCTGAAAAAAATCCTAATGTAAAAGAAATCTTGTATAATATCAAAGTTTCTGATCCTGTGTAGCATCTTAAGCTCTCAAAAATAGCTTTAGAAAATTAAATCCATTTATATTTTCTTAAGACAAAGGAAAGGAGGATCATCGTACTGTATAAAGTCATATTTAGAGATGAAACCTAAGATTGTATAAAGAGCAATGATGACTTAATGGTACTGAAATTATAAAGTTTCGAGATTCATGGGAATCATCAATATTGTGCATGAGGAAATGGGTCTCAGGGGAAAAAAAAAAAAAAAAGAGTTCCTCTGGGTCTTACAACTAGCCAAGCAGAACAAGGACTTGACTCCATGTCCTATCCCGCTCAACCCTTAATAGGTAGACCCTCTTAAATTAAGTTGCTTTGCTTCTCTGAGTCACACCATTTCTTATTTATATAAAGGTCACAATAATGCCTTCTTTATAGTTATTAGAAGGATCCATTGAGATTATGGGCATGATTTTTGTTTTACCTGTGAAATAATAAAGTCAGCTCATAGTCATTGGTTTCATTTAAAGCAATCTGGTTATAATGGAGCACACCCGTCAGGTGGTTTCAGTAGCCAGACTGTCTCAAATGAGAACCAGAGGAAGAACTCAAGCAAGTGGCAGACTTATGCAAAGCAACAATGACATAGGGAGACTGAAAAAGTGTGACAGTGACTACAGAACTGAAAAGTAAGATTCAGGCAAAGTCAGGCTTACTGGCACACTAGGAACAAAGGGCAGGTCTGATGAGGTTAAGAGAGCTGTTCGTGTCCCCAGGCTGTGTTTAACAAAGCAGTATCCATGTTGTGTATAGCACCTAAACTACTTACCAACAAAGAATATACTGGGAACAACAGATGCAAAACCGTGAAAAGGCCGGAGGGAAGCCATACATCAGGGTGAAACACACCAAGTGAGTTGTTATAGCTGCATCTTCGGTGCAGGTGAATGACGGGGCATCCTCCAAAATCTACTGTCTTTGCTCTTTGTAATATTGTAATATTGTGTGTTCTTTAGATGTGAAAGAGAATTCATTAATTTTGCCATTGTCACTATAAACACATGATGACATCTTTCTATAATGTATACTGACGTCAACAGACTGATGGAACCTAATTCTGTCCCTGGGACCCTCATCTGTTGGCTCATCTCTATAATCTGGCCATTGTGTTTTATCCCCTGCCCACAGGCAGGCCTCACTGCTGGGCTTATTGTGTCTCCAAAAGACGGAAAACAGTGTCAGAGGCAACTATCAGAAGTTCGGGATATTAAGAAAAATCTCCCAGGAACCAGAATAAAAGTCATTTCTTTAATCATAATGGATTGGAATGTCATTGCCAAAATTCGCCAAGATGTTTATGATACTGATTCAAAGTAATTTACCCCTCTGGGAAAATGACAAGGTAATGAGATTATAACTGGCATCCTAACTGGTCTCTCCGCCTCCAGTCTGTGCTGCCTCTGGGCCAGCCTCCTCAGCTCAGCTGCCAGGGAGAAGGCATTAAGATGCCAGTCGAATTGTCCCTTCAGGCTGAAACTCCCCTGAGAGACCCCACAGATTTGTAATAAAGTGTCACGTCCTTAATTTAGCAATTAAATTTATTCATCCTCTATTTTTTTTTTAACTTTTTTTGTAATTTAATCTTCCCTCAATTAACTACAGATACTCTTTCCCCTGATTCCTCGGATTCTTCACTTTGGGCCATCCCTTTTCACGTGAATTTGTCACCTGCTTAGGGACTTCCTTACCTAGTCCTTATGGTTCTTGCTCACACAGAAAGGGGAACACCAAGCATCACTTTCTCCCAGGATTTCCTTGTCTCCCTTCAGGTCCTAGCATGATTGCAAACTCTAGCTTCTTCAATGACATGCTAAAGGAGAGCTCAGTGTGTATGCTGAGTGAAGAAGTAAATGAACAAACCAATGAAATCATGGTTCAATAATGTATTGATATAAAATGTAAGATGTGTCCTGCTCAGCAAGAGAGTATTGGATAGAACTACTTCATCTTTTTTTTTAGGGGATGAAAGGAAAGGAAGCAGTACAATTTTCAGTGCACAGAGTGGTAGGGAACTATTTTTGACCTAAGAAAACCGTTTTTGTGGTAAGTCTTACAGAAGATGGGGAATCTTGGGGATGGATTGATGGAGACTCCTACAGTAATATTACTGACAACAAAGAGAAAAAAGACGGTAGTGACTTTAAGATTTATGTTCATTTTACCTCCTTCAATAAATATGTTGGTTTGTCATAGAATGTTTGCTAATAAAAGCTCCTGAAATTTTTATCTTATGACCCCAGAACCTTGGAAAGTATCAGGCAAATGGGATAAATGTTTGTTGGTTAGGAAATTAATTGAGTGGTTGAATAACTTATATTTTTGAGAAACATATTAAAATTCTGGTCAAGAAAAAAATACAGTGGTGCAGGTGCCAGTATACATGAGTTCTTTTCATCACTCTGCCTTTCTCTGCGTGACCCTGGCTACTTCAGAAGTCTCTTTAATTTCTGTGACCTCCCGCCTAAATCTTGAATCTTGTGTTGATCCTTAAAAGTTATCATTTCTTAAGGAACATATATTCTTTCTCCTTATTTCATATAATTTCTCTGAGAAAAATCTCATTACTAACCTCCTTATTTCAATATTTCTTAAATATGTATTTTCAACCTAGAATCTATGGTCATAATCTACTAAACAACTATTTTTTTTATACTTTCCATGTGCTGGGCACTATCGTCTAAATATAAGACAAATTTGAAATGTTCAAAAGTGATTGAATAATCTTTACCAAAAAAAGTTTCTTAGGCATATATTCTTCTCTGTCTGAGTTAATGATAATGGGACCCAGTTGTCCAAATCAGAAAATTTAGTCTTTTTTAAGTTTCCATTTTTCCCCTGACATTTAATTCATGCTATTTTAATGCCACTTTTTAAACGTCACACAAAACCACCCCTTCTTCTCTAGATTCACTACTACTGACTTAACTCCAATCTCTATAAACACTCCTCAGTATAATGATGTGGATGGAACTACAGGGTATTATGCTAAGCAAAATAAGTCAATCAGAGAAAGACAATTATCATATGATTTCATTCATTTGTGGAATGTAAGAAACAAAACAGAAGATTATAGGGGAAGGGAGGGAAAAATAAAACAAGAGGAAATCAGAGAGGGAGACAAACCATAAGATACTCTTAATCATAGGAAGTAAACTGAAGGTTGCTGGAGAGAAAGGGGGGTGGGGATATGGGGTAACTGGGTGATGGGCACGATGGAGGGCACATGATATGATGCACACTTGGTGTTATATGCAACTGATAAATCACTGACTTCTACCTCTGAAACTAATAATACCTATATGTTAATTAATTAAATCTAAATAAAATAAATAAAATGTGACTGAAATACAAAACAAGAACAAACAACAACAAAAAACAGTCCTTAAGGTCTCCCTATCTACATTACCATACTATAATCCACCCTCCACACACTTGCCATGGTGTTCTTTAAAAAATTAAAAAGCATACAAACACACATATGGACCATATGATTATGTCCCCTTCTTGCTTAAGATCCACAAGTATCCTCCTACAGTTTTCAGGGTAAAGAAACTCCTGAGCACAGTATCCAGGGTTCTCTAGGGACTGTCATCCACTTCTTTCTCCAGCAGCCAGTCGTGTTGCTCCTCAATTCAACCTGCAGAAACACCTCGGTGTGTTTGAGTATACCATGTTGTTTTATACTCCCATGGATTTTCAGACACTCTCACTGCTGATTTAATGTTCTTCTCCCTCTCGTTTTCCTGGTTAATTCCTGCTTATCTTCAAGATCACAGAAGGTAACAATAAGTATCTACAGAACGGAATTGATTTAGAATGTGGAATGGCAGAGTAGACAAAGCACTCTACAAATTATCTTTATGCCAACATCTCATTTCTTCTTCTTTTTTTCATTATAAGAGAAGAATTGAGAAAGTTACCTAACATCTTTGTATTTCCATATTTTCATCCATAAAAGAATATTTTCAGTGTAAGGAGTGGTAATTCCTCTTTCACTGTAAAAATCTTATGCGTTAATGAAAGTTGAGTGACTCATTTTGATTTCGTCACATGCTCAACAAACAAGTGCTTGGACTAATTCTGAAGCACAGAAATGTCATTTTGTACAAATAAAGATGTAAGGGTCAGTGATCAGTTTTCATTTTTAGAATGTAGGCATTGTGTTTTAATGGTTGTTGAGAGCTCTCACAATATATTGTCCAGGGTACAGAAAAAAGAACCACACATTTTTTTTCTATAAATGTTATTGAAGAATACATACAGCAGACAAAGGTCATTGATAGATGATTAAGTAATTAAACTGCCAGTACATACCAGCATGAAGTTAGACTAGAGAAGGAATATGTGCACCTAAAATCAAGTTTCTACATTTTCAAAACTCTCCTTTTAGGACTTAAAATCTGTAATTATTTATAACAATACCAGATTGTCTACTATTGGGGAAAACATTTTAGTTTAGACAGAGCAAAGAAAGGAAGATATAAACATTTGTAGCATTGTCTTCTTAAAGGCTGCTCTAGGCCTCCTTCTCTGTTAGACTGAATAAAACTCTCCTATTTCCCAGCATTGACTGACAGAAAATAAAGGACTCCCTTGGAGATGAAAAGTTATCAGGAAAATCGTAGTCTCCATTCAAATGCAATGTCTTTTATGTTAAGAACTCATGAATGGATGGAATGCTGCTTTTATGTAAAACACATCAATTACAAAAGGGCCTTAGTAACTGCTCCTCTAGTTAAACTAAATTTGACTTTCAGAATTAACTGCATTTGCTCTTTAAATGGATGCTTGGGGGTAAAGTTTTAGTGACCCTTCCAGTGGGGGTGAAAAAACTCACATGTGAAAAATTGAAATTGAATGAAAATGATATTTGACTTGATATAGTTTGGCTACGCATCCGAAGGAAAAAAAATCATTGGCTTGAGTACTACCAAAAAGTAACTGGATTGTACATACATTCATTTATTCATTAGCTTATTTCCTTATTTTTATCTTTTTAATTAATTAATTAATTTATTTATTTATTATAGACAGAGAGAGAGAATGAGACAGAGGCACAGGCAGAGGGAGAAGCTCTGGAGGGAGCCCGACGTGGGACTCGATCCCGGAACTCCAGGATCGCGCCCTGGGCCAAAGGCAGGTGCCAAACCACTGAACCACCCAGGGATCCCCTCATTAGTTAATTTCCTTAGCCAGACATTTTAAAAGATCCAGAGATAAAACTTATGAAAAGGTATCGAAAACTTAAGAACACCCTTAACCCATGCTAATGGTCCCTAGCATTCTATTAGGGAGTTCATCAGGTAAAGGCTCTTTTCATAAGAATATTAAGATGTTAATTAACACACTTTTCACTGTGTTGACATTTGCAAAGATGACTGCACAAGAGCAATGTTAGTAAAACCACTGGTGCCTCAGCATGAATCAAGACAGTGGCACCAAAAGTTACTAGCAGGCATTAGATTTGATGAAGCCGTAGCAGTAAAAGCACTAATTTAATTAAACCTCATGTCATCAATATACAGCTTTTTAATATTCTATGTGACACAATAGGAAGTTTGTATAAAGCATTTCTGAAATCTGATGGGTGGCTCCAGGAAAAAAAAAAAAAAAGATCAAGTCCTGTCATCATCTTTGATGATCCTCAAGGTTTCTAAACTTGCCAAGTTGGGACATTGTTCTGTTTCATTTAAGTGACAATAGGAAATGTAAGAGAGATCAAGATGAAATTTAGTTTCAAAATCCTAACTATATGATCCATTTAAACCACCTAACAAAAAAATAATAAAATAAAATAAAATAAAATAAAATAAATAAAATAAACCACCTAACAGCCATGCGAAGTATCTCTGTTTTAAAGATAAATCCTTTTCTTCAATCATATTCTAATCAAAAGACAATTGTAGGGAAGGAAGTAGAAAAAAGTTATAAAGAATAAAAACATTTGACCTAGACTGTTTGAAAAGAAGTCATCTTGCTTTTATAAAAGTTGAGGTTGTTGGGGTAATGGGTATATTGTTTCTTTGTTGTTAAAGGGTGTATAATTTATAGCCCACTGTTTTTTGAGCATCTTCCTATATCAGATACATATCCATTGAGCATCTTGTACGACTAAGATGCCACTAGACACTTGTGAGGCTGTGGGAGAATAAATGGTAATGACACTAACCAGGTATCAATTTTGCTTTCAAACATGAGTTAAGGGGCAGCTGTGGTGGCTCAGTGGTTTGGAGGCGCCTTCAGTCCAGGGCCTGATCCTGGAGACCCCGGGTAGAGTCCCACGTCAGGCTCCCTGCATGGAGCCTGCTTCTCCCTCTGCCTGTGTCTTTGCCTCTCTCTCTCTCTCTCTGTGTCTCTCATGAATAAATAAATTAAATCTTCAAAAAAAAAAAAAACAAAAAACATGAGTTAAGCAGGGGAGGGGAAAGGCAAGTGATGAAATATGTAGAAAGTGATACTGAATTTGTCAAAGTTTAGTTCAGAGAAAGAATCTACTTTGGCCATTTTAAGCTTAAAGGGACTTATTGCAGGATATTAAATGGATTACAAAGTCATTTTCAGGGCTTAAAAAAGACAAGAAAGAAAAAAAAAATCCTGTAGATTCAGGTTTCAGAAATATCTCTTTAGGCGACATTTGAGAAGAGGGCTACCAAGAGATTTGCCATCTATCCTCCAATCTGCCCATCTGGGATATGGCACTGTCACTGCTTGCTCCAGATTCCACATCCACACCACAGCCCAGAGTCTGTTGCTATTGCTCGTAGGTCTAGAGCTAGGCTGCCATTTCCCTATGGTTTCCTCAGCAGAATGGAAGCCCCACATCCTGCATCTCTACAGCCTGAGGCTAGTGACCAAACACTGGAAGGTGTCAATGCTCCCTTGGGGGTGCATAGAAAGCTCCAAGATTGAGCTTGTTGAGAGAAAACACAGGAGTCCAGACTTTTCTCACGTCTACCTTCTGAGTCACCTTTGTGTGCATTGGACTGACAAATCACAGTGGCATATGTAGGGCATCCATCACCCCTACTATAGAAAGCACACTAGAGGGAAGAGGCTTGAATGGGTATTGCCAGTTGATTCACCATGTCTAAACTTTTATGATAGTAATAATAATTTAAAAACCTATTATTGTTAAGGAATATTGGGACAGAAATAGTAACAGAAGACTATTTCTTCTAGAAATATAGCCATAAAGAAAAAAGAGAAAGGTAAAGCAGTCTTTTGAAAGAAAAACATAATTAAAGGAAAGCTCATATATATTTTTAATTTAATGGGATAATTTGAACAACAAGAGGGAGAGATAAAGGAAGGGAGAGTAGATGGTGCATTTTCAGTAAAATTGGTCAATAATTTTAGTTACTGCAGACTAATAAGCTGTGTAAACATTGACCACTCAATATGCCTCATGGATAACAATGTCTATTTTTCCACAAAGACTTTGATGGTATCGTTTATAGACTACTCATCTATTATTCTTTGAGTTGGTCAGCTGTCTTCCATTTGAAGAAGCTATGTCATTGGTCTCTGGGTTTCTTCCTTTCCCTGTATCAAAGAAGTGAATATGTTTTTCTTCAGGAGAAAATTATCCTATTGATATTCTGGGCTATTGAAGAAGGACAAATAATAGTTATCCAATAATTAGCCAATTTTCTTAAATCTCATTCCAGAAAATATCAAATAGAAAAAAAAATCTAGGTTTTGTTCCACAATATGACAGATTTTTGTCCTAGAAAATAGTATATTACACTGGTATCAATCAATAGTCATATGATTCTCAAATGATTCCTTAAGTGTTATTATCATAGAATAAATTAAAAGTCATGTCAAATCTAAGCTTTAATAATCTCATAAGAAGAGAAAAAAGACTGTTATTTTCCAGTAAACTCTATAGGGAATTCTTTATATCAGCTTATAGAAACTGTTAAAGTTGTATAATTATAACCATCTCTCCACTTGCTCTCCCCTGAAATTTTTTCTTCTCCTTTAAGGGTCATTAATTTATTGTTGAGCATTTTGAACATACAAAATTCTACATACTATTTCGAAAAAGAAAAAGAGTACATAGTGATCAAATGACAAATACCCTGTGATTGAAAAGAAAATCAAAATAAGAAAAGTCTACTAAAAGTAGACTGCAATTCACAAAGTTCATAGTTATTTCATCAAAGGCCTCCCTTCTGATTAGCGAGGAAATTGTCATCTTCTGACATTCTGAGGAGGATTGGGTGGTGTCAAAGGGACTGAAGAGACTGAGCTTTTAGAGAATTTCATCTCATTTAGAAGAATCCAGAGGCCCCCATCTTAATGAATCTTATTCTACACTTGGGAGAAAGAATCAGAGAGGAACCCAGAAGCCCGAAGGAGATGGTGCTTACTAAGGATGGGAACTCAGAAAGAGAAAAAGAAACTCTGGTCTTAAAATATCTGCTATTGCCCAGGCCAGAAAAAACTTTTCAAATTTACCTCCCAATATTCTATTCCTTCACTAAATATAAGCTCCAAAATGGCAGAAATTCTTACCTATGTTTTTCACTTTTGTATCTCCAGAATCTAGAATACTAACTAGAATATAGTGGGTACACCATCCGTGTTTAGTGAATGAATGGGAATAGTTTCTGAACTTGCCTCTCCTCCTACTCTCTTCTCTCAACCATATTACTATTAAGACAGTACTCAAAACTTAATATTACAATGACACTCTCATTTCTAATCTCAATAAATCTGCTATTCAAACTGGAGCCCATATCCCCAGGGTACTGGGAAATCTCAATCAAGATTATGTCATTCAATTCCTCAGCCATTAGAAACGACAAATACCCACCATTTGCTTCGAGGTGGATGTAACTGGAGGGTATTATGCTGAGTGAAATAAGTCAATCAGAGAAGGACAAACATTGTATGGTCTCATTCATTTGGGAAATATAAAAAATAGTGACAGGGAATAAAGGGAAAAGGAGAAAAAATGAGAGGGAAATATCAGAAAGGGAGACAGAACATGAGAGACTCCTAACTCTGGGAAACGAACTAGGGGTGGGGGAAGGGGAGTTAGGCAGGGAGTGGGGGTGACCTGGTGATGGGCACTGAGGGGGGCACTTGATGGGATGAGCACTGGGTGTTATGCTATATGTTGGCAAATTGAACACCAATAAGAAATAAATTTACAAAAAAAATAAAAGATTATTCATTCAGTAGATTTTTTATTAATTAGGCAAAATAGCTCAAGGAGAACTTAAAGGAGTGGTTTTCCCACCAAACTGATAGGCTTGAAACTGTATTTGTATTTGAATAAAAAAATAAAGGCAATATAAAGTTATGCTTTACTATACTTCAATCCAAAAAATAAAATTAAGGGGAAATAGTGGAGTAAGTAGGCAAATAAACATCAAACATCACAATTAAGTTTCAAAAAAATTGTGTGGATGATAATCACCACATAGAAGTGATGAGATTTAAATATATTGAAAAGAAAAAAAAAAATTAAAAGATGGTTAACCTTCTGAGAGAAGTGTATTATCCAAATATCTACCAACATAGACTAAGAAAGAGTGAGATTGTTTGAGATTGAAACTACTCTTTATCCTGAACCTTTTTAAAGTGAGAACCAAGCTAAGAAAGCTTATTAGGAACCAGGGAAGACATATTCCTGGATGCTCGTTTTAGGGGATCCCTGGGTGGCTCAACAGTTTAGCACCTGCCTTTGGCCCAGGGCATGATCCTGGAGTCCCGTGATCAAGTCCCACGTCGGGCTCCCGGCATGGAGCCTGCTTCTCCTTCTGCCTGTGTCTCTGCCTCTCTCTCTCTCTATCATAAATAAATTTTAAAAAATCTTTAAAGCGAGAACCAAGCTAAGAAAGCTTATTAGGAACCAGGGAAGACATATTCCTGGATGCCCATTTTAGGTATGGTTAAGGAATCAGATAATAGGAAATGAGCAATTTTTCTGAGCGTGACCAAGAGCCCCAAAGAACAAAGAACAAAGAGATCTATTCCCAGAAAATAAGTGGATTGCAAGTGGAGTTTTCCCCATCCCAAAAGTTGGTAGGAGGGGTATCAGAATTTCTACAGGGTTAAATCTGATCTCTGTTTCCCACAGTTATCTTTCTAGATGGGGTTGTTATCCTGCTCATTTTCTTTTCTCGTGTTGGGTATTCCTGATAGAGATAACTTTAGTTTGCAGGTCTCCAAAATACAAAGTGCTTCAACTGCACCTGATCTAGAGAGCACCTTCTGATAGGTAGTGTTGATGTCATAAGTGGATATGATATCTGATTACTTCTACTGATAAAGGGACATGAGTGAGTGTATTTTGTGTGGGGAAGGGAGAGTAAGCCAAATATTTGATGACTAGAAGAGCAGCTGTATCTAGTGTTGTTAGTGAAGCTGGACTATATGCAAATCAAAAACCTTGTTTACGCTGTCTTTATAACATGGCACTCTAAAAATAGTCTCTATATTTCTTGTCTTTACCCGAGTTTCTCTGGGCCTCACCCTGATTTTGCTTGATTCTAATAATTGGGTCCAAAGAGGGTAAATAGAATCTTCAATGTAGAAGGATCAAAGACAACTTTCATTCATCTCAGTGGGTGCCATTGGTGATATGGTGGCCCATAGGAGAACAACCTCAATGACCCAGACATCATCATTGTCCTGAATCCAACTCCTACATCCCTTGAAGTGAAGAGGACTTGAGCTCCATCTAGAGGCTGGCATGAAGAACTTACATACAAGGAATTGTGCAGAAATCGATGAATCACCATTAATTAGGACTGACAGGATAGAATTTGATCCTAGATTTCCTTTGAAGAATACTACAATTGCTTCTGTTGAAAGTGTGAAGAATTTAGAGGTGACTGGGTGGTTCAGTCAGTTAAGTGTCTGCCTTGGACTCAGGTCATAATCTCAGGGTCCTGGGATCTTGCTGGGTTGGGCTCCCTGCTCAGGGCTTCTCCCTTTTCCTCTGCCCTTCCCCACAATCATGCTCATGCTCACTTGTGTGCGCGCTCTCACTCTCTTTTTGAAATAAATACATAAAATATTTTTTAATGTGCAGAATTTAATAGAATTAATACCAAGATATTGCTCATAATATTATCTGGCATGTCCTAATCTCTCAAAAATGTTCAGTATTATTGTTGCTATCCCTGAAATTGCCAACTCTATATACATGAAACCAAAATTAGGCTACCAGTAGGTGAGTATTCTATTGCGGCTCTGTTATACATAAATATTAGAAAGTGACAAGTCACAGCATTATAATAAAATTTTAATTTAAAAAGTCTGTCACCAAAATCATCATCAAGCTCATCAAGGTCAAGTATTCTAAGAGATTGCTGTTTGGAATCAGATTGTGTGGTTTCTTAAGAGACATATAAGCAAGTGCTAATCATCGTGTAATCACCTTGAATTTGTATTGTAAACACTTATAACTATCAATTTTAAAAAGTTTCCTTGTAAAGCTTAAAATGATATTCACATAATTTCCTCATTGCAGTGCATTTTAATGAAAGTGGAAAAACACCCTTGGAATTCTTGGAATTGAACTACATGCTGATTCTGTTACTATTTCAGGGTATGTTTGAAATGGGCATATTTTTATAGCTAATCATAAGAGAAGGATTTCAATGACCATAAGTGCTTATTTTTATATCAAGATATCTTTTTTGAGACTAGCAAAAGTCAGAAATAAAAACCATAATACACCAGAGATGAATTCCAATTCCTTTGAAGGTCATACCTCATGTTTTTTGAAATTTTTGCTAGAGTTCAAAATGTCTGTCAAAGGAAATTTATCCAATAAATTCCTGTATGCAGGAAGGCTAGTGGATGGAAAATAGATGAAAATTAGTAGGACTAAAATCCATTTTGACTCTTTTTTCCCCTCTGTTTTTGCGAATCACAACAACAAGTTATTAAAAAGGAAATAACAGTTAAGAATTTTTCTCAGAAAAAAAAAAAAGAATTTTTCTCAGACTGTAGAAGAAATTGGACTTTAAGATAAAGTGTATTAAAACATAAACTGAGGCATATCAAAAATTTTAAGAGTTTATCTGAGCAAAAATCAATTCAGGTCAGGCAGCATGAAATCTAGCAAATGGAGCTGCGAGGAACTGTACAAAATGAAAGACTTTTATAGGCAGATGGGAGTGGGAACAAGGAAGTTATACTAAGCAAAAAAGGCAAGTTAGTTATAACAAGATTACTTTCCTGTAGGGGATGACAGGTCAATTGTGTAGATTACCTAACTAGTGCTGATCAGATAATTACAGATTGACTGATTTAAAATTCCCATTTCTGGGGGAGACAGAACTGTCGTTTGGTGATATGAGTTTGGTGATATGGGGCTTACTTAGCATAAGTGACTCTAATGCTAAGGGGCCTGCTGTCTTGTTTTCGACAATTGTAAATATTATAGATATGCCACTTTGTAACGTGACAATATCCATGTCACCATACCTCTCCAAGTTTCAGCATTCTCATCTGCAGGTAATAATAATTTTCATATGGTTGTTGGAGATAATACCAAGAGGGAAAATATGCTTTCAGTGCAAAGTTTCTGGGATGTAGTAGCAGTTCAACCACATTTTACTTAACTATAGACTCTTGGATGAGGAAATGTTCCCAGGGCTAATGATTTGATAGAGGAACCTCATGCGGGGACATGTATCACACAGTTGGACATGCTTTCATGGACAGACTCAAGCTGCTGTAAAAAAAAAAAAAAAGAAAGAAAGAAAGAAAGAAAGAAAGAAAGAAAGAAAGAAAGAAAAAGAAAAAAGGAATTTAGGGACACCCAGATAAGTATATATAAAACTGGTGAAATCTGAATAAAGTCAATGGATTATATCAATGTCAATTTCTTGATTGTGATATTGTATCATAGTCATGCAAGGTGTTCCCACTGAGGGAAATGTGACGGGTACATAGAATCTCCCTATATATTTCATACAGCTGCATGCGAATCTAAAATCATCTTAAAATAAAAGGTTTTTTTTGAAAGAAAGGAATCTGAGAATGGTACTAACTGTTATACTAACTTCTGATCGATCTATAAATATAAGGCCAGAGACAAGAACGGTGAATAATAGAAGGTGAGCCATCACCAGGTGTGTGATGGTTCCATTAATGAAATTATAGAGGACAAAAGAAGGTGGATAATTTGTGGATGACTTCTGAAGTTTGTCAACACTTCTAGAGAAAACATCAAGAGGGCATTTGTTTTTTGACAGAGAGGTGGACCCATGTGAATTTAAAGCAATCTGGATGTGAAGCCTTATGCCCTCAACCTAGGAGATGCCGAAAGCTGTAATTTAGTGAGAAGATTCAAGTCAATCACTGTTGCCTGTTCAGTCCCCTCAATTACTGGCCTTGTCTTTATGTATTCATTGTTATTTTGTGGATTCTCAGCAGCCACCTTTATTCATGTTTTCATACATTATTTGCTTAAAAAAACAAAGAAGTATCTGAGCATATGCTGTTAGTTATATGCAAGTTGTGTAGGCACAGAAGGTCAATAATACAGGGTCCCAGTGGCACCTGGGTGGCTCAGTGGTTGAGCATCTGCCTTTGGCTCAGGTGATGATCCAAGGTCCTGGGATCGGGTTTGCATTGGGCTCCCCACAGGGAGCCTGCTTCTTCTTCTGCCTGTGTCTCTGCATCTGTCTGTGTGTCTCTCATGAATAAATAAATAAAATCTTTTTAAAAATCTTACTAGGGATCCCTGGGTGGTGCAGCGGTTTGGCGCCTGCCTTTGGCCCAGGGCGCGATCCTGGAGACCCAGGATCGAATCCCATGTCGGGCTCCCGGTGCATGGAGCCTGCTTCTCCCTCTCCCTGTGTCTCTGCCTCTCTCTCTCTCTCTGTGACTATCATAAGTAAATAAAAAAAATTAAAAAAAATTAAAAATCTTACTACATGATCCCTGCCTTAAAGCTCTCCCTGATGGAGAGATGGAGAAATAAATTGACAACCAATGCGTGGTGTGATAAATATTAGAAAACTCCTGTTACCTCACTTGTATATTCGCCCACACCGTTTTTTAAATTATTTTTTAAATGCCATGCAATAAATGTACATGGATTCAAAAATCAAGCTGTACCAGAATGATGGGAAGTAAAACAGAATTCCACAGTCCCCTCTACTTCATCCTCAAGTTTTGCTTCACAGAGGAACCACTTTCTGTTTCTTAGGGCTGTTAATTCTAGTATTTTCTGCTATATTATAAATCAATACGCTTACATGATTATTTCCTTATGTTTTAATTTCCTCTATTATTATATAATTTATACTACTCAGCATAGGCATCTTACATTCTTTATGTACAGCTTTTTGTTTTTCCTAGAGTTAGTAATTACCTCATATCTGTTCTGGGATTTTCCTTTACCTGAATTTAGGAATTCATGTTGCTTCTATTTATCTTAGAGCCTCTGCAGAATCCCACACCTTTCTCTTTCTTGTTTCAGTCTCTCATTTTGTTGGAGGACAAATCTCAGGAGATTCTTAACAATAGATGAAAAGATAGTAAATTTTGGAATGCCTTTTCAATAAAGAATCTTCATATTAATTGACAGTTTAGATAGATAAGGGATTCTAGTTTCTTTATAGTTGCATTATGAAGAAATGTCCATTTTTCATCTTCTGTGTCATTTTTTGATTCTACATTTTTAAAGGCCAATCCTTCTTTTTCCCTTTAATATGATTTTGGTTTTGATATTTAGTAATGTTTATATTGGAGGAGAGAGGGAAAATAAACTTATTTATTCAGTTGGTAATTTCTAATTAAACAAATTCTGTTTCTACTCATTTCTTTCCTTTTTTATTTTTCTTCCTCCCTTGTCCTTTGAACCCTTGAGAGACCTGGACTGTCTTCTCTTTGGGGAATTTTTGCATTTGAACCAGGTCTAGAAAGAGTGAAGTGAAGTATATAAGGAGATATGTAAGGAAAGAGAGCATAGTGTGGGAAACTCTAGACTTTTCCCTTTCTCTCTCTCCTTTTTTATAAGGAAAAAAAAAAAAAAAAGACAATCCAATAAAGTCCAGATCAGACTGGGGAAAGAGATCAAGGAAATGATTTCTTCTGCCCTGTAAATTTAGGATGCAGAAAGCATCTTTATAATTCACACATGATCTGAAAACTTCACAAACGGCCTTTCTCATAGGTATGATTTACATACTATAAAGTTTACCCTTTTCATTGTACAGTTCTAGGAGATTTGACAAATGCATAAAATTGTATAAACATGACCAAAATCAAGATAAAAATAATTCCATCATCCTCCAAAATTCCCTCACTGTTCTTCATAGCCAGCCTGTCATCTGACTTCTACTCTTGGCCCCAGGTCTAATTTTAATAAACTGGAACATTTAGATCTGACCAGGATTTCAGTCTTACAGAGTAAGTGTTTCTTATTCTATTTTGAATGATAACTAACTTTAGCTTTATAAATAAGCAGAGGAGTCAGAGCGCATTTTGGCACAAGCGATCACATGTGAAAAGACCTCAAGGATGCATAAAATAGCATGATTTATTGAATTATCAGGGCCGAGCAAAGCTGAAACCAAGGCTCTTTGGGGTGAGGCAGAGAGCAAATGGGACACACGTCTGGAAAGGAAAGCAGAAGCCAAATCACAGAGGGTCAGGGGCAGTATATCAAGGTATTCAAAATTAATGGGATCTATTCCATATTTAAACAATGCAGTGGCATAATGAGAACTTCTCTTTTATTCTTATTTGTGTTGTTTTTAAATTCATCCAATTCTATATGCTAACAAACTACAGGAATATAAAGATGTCATCCAGGAGCTTTGTGTTAGGAAATAAGTTTTTAAATAATTGCAAGTTTGATCACAAATATCATTTTTATATGAAGTTGTTTGCATATGAAATGAAATCTGATGTGGGAAATAAAGTCAGAGAAAAATTGTTAATTTTCATACTACTTACAGCTCATCGACAAGTCATTGAAATAGGCCAGTGACCTTCCTCTAGGGACTCAACTGTCTCCACATTAATACTTTGCTAAGGGCAAAAGGCAATTTTAGCTCAACCCCCCGGGACCCTGCAAGTCTACTTTAACATACACAAATGCCTTTGAAAATTTCCTTTATCTCTACCCCCGCAAGATAAATGTTGGCAATCATCCTCCAAGCATATGGCCCACCAATATACATCTGAAGGGTCTCAGGTCTGAAGGTTTACTAAATAATAAATAACCTTTCCCAACAATAGCTTAGCTAGCCCCCTCAGGATCCTGGAAACCTAGTTTCCAAAATATCTAGGAGGCTTACACTCTCCCTAACCCCCTCCCAACTTGAAAGTGGGACCCCATTTTCAGACCCCACCAGTGCAGATCTTTCTAGCCACAGGTCCTGCCCCTGTGCTTTAATAAAACCACCTTTTTTGCACCAACGACATCTCAAGAATTCTTTCTTGACTGTCGGCTTCTAACCGTAACATCTTTCCTACATCAAAGTCCAAAAGGAGAAGAGGGAAAACACAGAACGTAATACTTACCAAGTTGACATCATTTTAAGAATGTTGAGGCTCTACTGGGATAGGCACTATGGGAAATAAAGAGGGACCATGAAATTTACAAAGTAGTTTAGAGACATTCGTTCATAATAATATCGTAATTAATAAATCTGCCATAGACAGAGAGGAAGAAGTATCATGAAAACATCTTATATGTTATTAGGTCTATATGATTATCCTCCTTTTACAGGAAATAAACTGAAACTAAGAGAAATCAAATAACTTCCCAAGTGTCAGAGATAATAAACGGCAAGTAAGGTTTTAACTGATCTCAAGGCCGATGTTCTTTCCGGTATTAATATATTTCCTTCTACAAATCAGGAGACTTGTACTCTTGTCTCACTTATATTCCCTCTTTAACTTGAAACTTGAAACACATACGCTTGTCTCGAAATCCCTGTTATCTTTTCAAGAATAGCTCCTTTATTTAACTCCTTTCACTCCCAGCACAAGTCTTTCAATTTCTAAATGATGGTTGAGGCCTGTTTCTGCATGAACATGTTCAAGTCTGTTACATGTAAGTAAGAATGATGATACTTGTATGCACAGACACATTATACCACCCCACGTCTCACCCCGTCTCTCTGTTCCCTTTCACAGCAGAATTTCTCCAATGAATTTTCATGTGCTCTGTCTACATGTTCTCAATTCCAGGTCTTTCTTCAATCAATTCCAATCTTTTCAAATCCAAAACTACACAGATTTTTTTTTTTCATGACAAACTTAACATGCTTCCAAATCCTCTGCCTTCTGCCCTCGACCACACGTGCCCCAAAAACCTCTACGTTCAGGGATTTTGCAGTCCCACACTAACCTTCCCCATCTTTCCTCCTCATTGATTACTCCCTGGTCTCTTTACTCAGAGACACGTTATTTACTCTTTATGTGCCCTCTTCCCTACCTGACCTCTAAACATAGGTGTGCCTTTGCATTTTGTCCTGGAACCTACCCCATGCATCCCCTTTGTTATATTCTTTCTACAGGTGATTTCATCAGCCTCCTAGATTTTATCAATGTCTATGCATTAATGATTCCAAACTATTCGTTTAAGCTTCTTACTCTTTCTGAACTCCAAACCCCATATGTCTAAACACCACTTTGGCTTTTCTATTTGCATGTCTAAAGAGACCTCAGAGTGAATATCTTTAAAGAGAGCTCTTGATTGCCCATTATACCTGATTCTCTCTTAGCCTTCACCGGGGGGGGTGTGAGTTGCTGCAGCATGAACTATTTTGTTGCTAAGGCAAAAATCATGGGAGTCATCTTCATATTTCTTTTTCTCCTCCCCATCCCCACACACTTTATTTCCAAATCCATTAATTCAGTCTCAAAATGTAGTCAGTCTCTGCCTTGTTTTCCTTTTTCACAAGCCTTCACTGTGGCCCAAGGCAGAATTATCCTTAAGCTGGATCACAGTATAGGCTTCTAATTGGTCTCCTTGGATTTCAAGCTTTTCCCTCCCCAGACCATTTTCCACATATCCCACAAGTGGTTGCTCCAAAATGTAAATTATACCATTTCATTTTCCTCCTTAAAACTCTTCAGTATCTCCCTATTAAATCTGAACCAGGGGCACCTGGGTGGCTCAGCAGTTAAAATTGCCTACCTTCAGCTCAGGGCGTGATCCTAGAGTCCCGGATTGAGTCCCACATTGGGTTCCCTGCAGGGAGCCTGCTTCTCCCTCTGCCTGTGTCTCTGCATCTTTCTCTGTGTCTCTCATGAATAAATAAATACAATCTTAGAAAAAAGAAATCTGAACCAAAACTCAAACATGTAACTATGGACAATGAGGATAAATAACCTTATCCTTAGTAATTTATCTCACGTTTGCACTTTGAATTCTGTCTGCATAGGGCTGGCTGGTTTTGTGTGAGACCTCAGAGAGGACTATATTGATAACCCCAACTAAAATAACCAACTTCAGTTAGTCTTTGTATTATAATCCTGTTTAATTTTGTCAGTACAATTAGAAAAATGTCTAATGATCTTATTCTTTGGTTGCACATTCTTTGTCTATTCCACTAACATATCATCTCTATAAAGGTAGATTCATCTCTCTATTAGGCACTCTGTCCCCAGGATACAGCAGTACCTGGTACCTGTTAGGTGTTCAGTAAATATTTCAGTGAGTTAATACATATAAAATTCTCAGACCAGTGCCTGATATACTGTGAGCAGTAAATAAATAAATATATGTTAGCTGTTGATGTGATTTCTGTCAATATTTTTATTAGTTGAATAACTAAATGAATGAATAGAATAACTGATTATTTCCAGTTCCTTCATTTGAATGCGAAAGACATGAACTAAATACTCCTTGACACCCCAAATGTACGATTAAATTATAATTTAAAATCACATGGTGAGAATTTTCAAACACTTGCCCATTTTCCATCTGCTTCCTGTAATGAATATTAATTTATGGCAGCTCACTCGATCTAAGGTAGAGAGTGAATAATGGTTAAAAAAAAAAGATATTGCTTGAGTTTATTAATTACTCTGAGATCCAGGTTCTTAAACTTAAAAGTGAATAGATAATTAGCCCCAAGTAATTGGGTTGTTGTAAATTTAGATGGGAGAGCTGATGTTTGGGGAATGCTGAATCATTTGCTGTGGATATAGTCAGTGGAATGTAGACGTCTTACAGTTTCTGAACATGGGAAGTCTTGCATGTTATCTAGAGAAGACCATGGAAGTTGCTAATCTCCTGCTGGAAAAAAAGAACATGTTCAACTCTTTTCCAGTATATGAATTCCTGTATTCAGGAATGGATAGGAGGGGAGGTGGGGAGAAAGGTGAAAAAATATTTTTATGTATTTTAATATTTTAAAGTAGAATAGGTATCCAAGTGTCACAGTAATTCCCATTGAAACTATTTGGTGAGACACTGGAGAGCATAATGGGAAGTTAGAGGATGAGGATGATCTGTTACGAAGCTATTCCTGAAAAAAAAAAAATCTTTATGAATTAATAGTTGTCAAATGATTTAAAATTAGTGAACATATTTTTGTTGGCTTATTTCTCTGAGCTGTATTCTCTTTATTTGTGAAATGGCACTGATAAATCCTAAAATGTGAGCATGTCCAACACTGTTCCCAAATGATACTTAATAATTGATGGTTTATTTTCCTTCCCTCAGCATTGGCCGGCATCTAAACCAAGTGTCTGTTCAACAGATTCTCTTGTCACAAGTGATACAATCTAACAAAATGCACATATTTACACACAAGGGAGATAGTCTGAGAAATAATCCCTTCTGGTTTAGAGATGACAAAGTTCTATTGATTTCTTCCCTTTAGATCTTATGTGTAACAGCTTGTTCACAAGACAGGGAACCATATATATAATTTTGTGATTGGAGGACAAAGAGTTCAAAGAAAACCCCTCAAGATGGTTCAAGATGAACCATTCAAACACGGGTCTTCCAGAGTCTTTGTGGAATTCAGTCATTGTCGAGTTTAATTGTATCATTGGCAACTGGCATCTGCGTTACACAGAAAACTTATAAAAATTATAGAAATATTTTTGCTGATTAATCAGCAAGGAAGAATGGGCTTCCGCCTTCCTACAAAAATGATACATAGTTATTAAACTCCTTAAAAATGAGTTCTCTTCTTATTTATCTTTATGTCTTTTATATCTAATGCAGAACTTGATGTATCATTAGATGTAATACATGTTCATTGAATTAAATGTACAAGTGCCTGAATGGAATATTTTTACACGGATTTTTAAACATTAAAATCTAATGATTCCTTCTTGAGCATTTTCAGTGCAAGGGATGAAAAAATTAAAGAGAGAACTTCTTTCCTACAACAGCTTATGGTTAACAGGCAAAGGTGCTTACCTATAAAAGATCCTAATATAAAACTTCTTGTGATTACTGCTATGATAAAAGTAAATTTATACAAGAGTATCCTGAAAGGAAATATTAAATGCAGCTGGAAAGAATTTGAAAATATATGGAGCAAAAGGGAGTTTAATCAGTCTTTCTTTCTTTCTTTCTTTCTTTTTTTCTTTCTTTCTTTCTTTCTTCTTTCTTTCTTTCTTTCTTTCTTTCTTTCTTTCTTTCTTTCTTTTTTTCTTTCTTTCTTTTTCTTTTTCTTTCCCCTTCCTTCTTTCCTCCCTTCCCTTCTTTCTTTGCATCCTTCCTTTTTCTCTTCTTTCCTTCCTTCTTTCTATCCTTCCTTTTTTTCTGCCTTCCTTCCCTCCATCCTTCAGTGAGTTTGATTATAGGAATAAGCAAAAGAAGAGAATGGGAGAGATAGGGTGTTTTATGAAATGGTGGAAAAGCTGGAGTTTCTAAAGATCCTGTGTCTTGTACAGAAGTGAGAAGGGAAGGATCTAGCACACCAGCTTGGTCGGGGTGGGGGGTAGATAATACCAAGGATATAATGCTAGACAAGCATGGCAACTGTAGCTTTGAACAGTGCCAATGTAGTATGTCCCAAGCCTAGGAAGAAGTGAGACAACCCAAGGCAATATTCTTTAAGAGACTTTCCTCACATGGTACCAAAACTCTTGACTATGAGTGAGCCGTTCAACCCAGGGAAAGATCCATTTATAGAAAAGTTCTTCAAATTAGTCTTCTTTGCACCGTCTGGAGCTCACAGCAGGGTTTGTTGAGTACATAGTGCATGTTCTGCAGTAATAACCAGAAAGATTACCTGGTAAATCTAGTAATTAAAAAACACTATCAAAGCTCTATTCAATTTCTTCTCCCCCCAGGAGGCAATAACTCATAATAACTCTATGACTAAGAAAATAGTAGACTACTGTGTTCCTCTAGGTCTCAAAAACTGCCACATTCAACCAAAGCTACTCTTGTCCCAATGTCTCTACACTGGAACTTTTCTTCTTCCTCTTACTTAAGTTCCTACTTCAATAATCACAGATATTTTTGTTGTTGTTTAAGAAGCATCTCAAGTGGGAAGACTGGGTGGCTCAGTTGGTTGAATATCCAACTTCTTTTTTTTTTTTTTTTTTTAAGATTTTGATTTACTTGAGAGCACAAGCAGGATGAGGGGTAGAGGGAGAGAGAAGCAGACTCCCAGCTGAGCAGGGAGCCCAAGGTGAGGCTTGATCCCAAGACAGACACTCAAGCAACTGAGCCACCCAGCTGCCCTGAGCATCCAACTCTTGATTTCAGCTCAGGTCATGATCTTGGGGTCCTGAGATCAAGCTCTACATTGGATCCTGCAATCAGCACAGAGTCTGCTTGTCCCTGCTCCTCCTCCTGCTCATGCATACCCTTTCTGTCAAATAAATAAACAGAATCTTAAAAAAAAGGAAGCATCTCAAGTTACAGTATTTTTAAATGCCAAATATTTTACAATAAATTTTCACAATTTTACCTTATTATGTTGTTGTGCATCAAAGTGATGCTGCCCGTTGTAGTACATATAGAAATTACCAAAAACTGACAGAAGCAGAAACAAAATCACCTACATTCAGATCATTGAGATAATGAATGAAAAAAACATTTCACTTTCAGAGTTGCTTCTAAAACATTTTCTTTACTGACTGGAGCTCATATTCTATAATTATTATTTTATTCTATGCTTTTTTCCCTAACATTCTACCACAAGCTTTTACCATAATATTAAAAATTATGTAAAGGTTCTATCATTGGTTATATACTAATTCTACTTTTCTGACTTTTCCTAAGATAAATTATTAAAAGTGGAGCTATTGAATACATTTGCATAAAATTCAGTAAAACGTCTTTATATCCCATGTCAAAATTTCCTTCAGCTTCTGGTATAATTGATTTATGATGATACTGCTTTATTTATCCTTTCACATATATTTATGGCTATTTCAATATGAGATTAGTGGAGTCCCTATTGTGTACTCATCTTATACTAAATGTGAACATTTAAGCACTATGTATAGGAACTCTTTTGAACTAATAATTATATAACATGGGCAAAGAACTTAAAAAAATAATTAAAAAATAAGAACAAATGGCAAATACACATAGAAATATCTTATCAGTGCTCGTTAATAATAGTGTAAAAATACAAAAAAATTAAATAGCTGCTCTATATCACTCACTAGATTTTCAAAATGTATCTTTTTACAATAGATTTGATTTTTTTAGTTTTCTATATACTATTTTATTATTATCAAATCTTGTATGTTTTTCCTTAAATATATTTTATATAGAATTATCACTTTTATAAGGCCATGCTATAATATGTTTAATTATTTTCAATTTTTGGATATTTTTATTGTTCATATTTTGACTCCCAATAATTAAAGTATAGCTAATATCTTTTTACTACGTATTTGTATACTTTTTTGAATATAATATTTTTAGAATGAAATATTCTTTGCTGCTTAGGATGAAAGTGAGTTAAAATCTCATACCACAGCTTTGACTTTCTAAATATTTTGATATGATTTAAATACTTAAACTTTCCAATACTCTTATTGGGTTTTTACAGTTTAGGGCAATTATGTACTCATTGTAGCTTATTAATCTTGTCAATATATTAAAGTTCTTTTTAGTCCATGTTTTATTTTAAATTTTATTTTGATATTAATAAAATCTCACATGTATACAAACACATCACATGTTTGCCTTTTCTTATATTTAGCTATTATATTTTAGTGGGGCATTTATAAAATATGTGTATTTCAATTTTGTTTTGACATAAGAAAATGGTTTTTATTAGTTGAATCATTTATATTTGTTTCTATAACCCTCATTCTTGGTTTTCTTTTTTCAAATTATTTTCTAAATGCTAAGTATTTTTTTATTTTTTAGTTTCTTTTTATTTTTCAAGTTTTTATTTAAATTCCAGTTAGTTAACATATAATGTAATATGGGTTTCAGATGTAGAATTTAGTGATTTTTTTTTAAATCCATGAGTTTCGCTTAATAATTTAAGTGTTATTTGCTTTGAATCTACTGGGAAATAATACATCAATTTATTAATTTGACTAATATCTGCCTTTGAATTTTCTGATACATTTGATCCACTGGTTTCTGATTTTGCATCTCAGAAAGAAAAAAAAGTTTCTTTGAGTAACGTATTGAATTTATCAAAAATCTACTTTCATGATTTTTTTCTCTGTCCATGTATTTTTCCCTTGAGTTAAATCACCAAGATTTTCAACTGTAGGTGTTTATCGGTAAAATATCTGTTTCATTACATGTGTTATTTGTATATCTTTTTTTGTCCAATTCCATCTCTTGATTTATTTGTATCTCAAAACTATTTTTTAATTTTTTTGTTTACTTATTTGTGAGAGACACAGAAAGAGAGAAGCAGACACAGGCAGAGCGAGAAGCAGGCTCCATGCAGGAAGCCCAAAGTGGAACTTGATCCAGGAACTCCAGGATCATGACCTGAGCCAAAGGTAGATGCTCAACCACTGAGCTACCCAGGCGTACCTCAAAACTATTTCTTATATTGGCATGAGTATACACATATTTATATACATATAGTTATATATCCATATACAAGTAAGTTTACTTAAAATTATTTCATTACACTTTTTACACTGCTTTTATAAACTGTTTTCCCTTTTCTGAAGAGCTAACATCTGAGTAACTACAATATATATACATGCCTGTCAGTATATGTATATATGCGCATGTATATACATATACACATGCACATGCATTATATTTATATATAAAATGAACACACACACACACACACACACACACACACACACTTCTTTTGAGGAAAGGCATGTGAACAATCCAGAGCAGCTACGTTGCGCTGCTCTAGGAGACTACCTATAGTGTATTCTATGAGAACAGTTTTGCTTGGAGTTAATGATGCATGTAGTAGATATTGGTAGTATGCTTTCAGAGCCCTGCTTATTTGAAAATATTTCATTGACACATTAATGACCACTTGTCTAAGAATATACTTAGGGTCCCCACACACTGTTAGTTGGTATCTTTGATGTTTAATGTTCAAGATGCTGCTAGTGTAAAGCCAGGCTATCTATTCTCCCTTCCCCATTGTTAACCTGTTTATCATGTCTAGGACAATGTTGCCAAACTTTAATTTAAAAAATTCACAGAATTACATAATAAGATTGTGTTCATTTTATTTATGTTTGGTTGAGATGTGTTTACTTCTCAGTTTTAGGTCTTAATAACTGTCTATGTAGTTTTAAGGGTAACTTCATGGAGGCATAATTTATATATTTATATTAAAAATAATCCACTTAAGGGGTATCTGGTGGCACAGTCAGTTTAGTGTCCAGCTCTTGGTTTTGGCTCAGGTTGTGATCTTAGGGTTGTGAAATCGAGCCCCAAGTGGGGCTTCATGTTCAGCATGGAGTCCACTTGAGGGGTTCTCTCCCTCTCTCTCTGCCTTTCCTTCCCACACTCTCACTGTATTTCTCTTTCAAATAAATAAATAAATAAATAAATAAATAAATAAATAAATAAATTTATTGATTAATTAAAAGTCAATTTATATCTATACAGTTTTCTGAGTTTGACGAATATAAACACTCATTTTACACCACTGTAATTAAATTACAGAATATTTCCATCACTCCAAAAATCACATATTCTTCATTCCAAATTGCCCCCACATCTGACTCCTTTACTAAAGCTTAATTTTACCTGTTACTGAACATATGGAATCACAAAATATATTCTCCTTTATATCTGGCTTCTTTCACTTGCCATAATGCTTTTGTGTTTTACCTGTGCTATTGCATGTATCAGTAATTTGTTCTTTTTATTTCCTCAGTAGTATTCTGCTAAATAAATATATTTATCCTTTTACACATTAATTCTTGTTTGGACTGTCTTCAGTTTCCTGTTATTGTGAATAAAGCTACTCTATGCACCATCCTTGTATGGGCATGCATGTGTAATTCTTTTAGATAAGTACACAAAATCAGTTACTAGGTTATAATATAAATGTTCGCTTGAGGGTCATGTGGGGGGCTCCATCAGATAAGCATCTGACTCTTGATTTTGGCTCAGGTCATGATCTTAGGGTCCTAGGATGAGCCCTACGGGGCTCTATGCTCATGGGAAGTTGTTTGAGATTCTCTCCCTCTCCCTTTGCTGCTTCCCACCTCACCCCTGCTCGTGCTTACACACTTTTTTTCTCAAATAAATAAACCTTAAGAAAAGTCTAATTAAATGTTTGATTGACTCTATAAAAACTGCTAAACTGTCTTGCCAAAATAGTGTACCATTTCCCATGCTCAACTCAACAGTGTAAGAGTGCTCCAACTATTCCACAAACCCACCAACATCTGGTGTTTACAGTCTTTGCAAATTTAACCATTCAGTGCTTGTACACTGGTATCTTGCTGTGATTTTAATTTGCATTCCCTAATGGCTGATGTTATATATATATATATATATATATATATATATAGACTTCTATCATGACACCCAGTGATCTCCACCTTTTGTTATTCACAATTCATGCCCTGTTATAGGCCCCTTCCATTGAGTGTGGGCTGGTTAGGACTTTTTCCAATCGATAGAATAGAACAAAAGTTATATGATGTCATTTCTGTGATTAAGTTACCAAAGGTTATAATTTCCACCTTGTTAGCAGAGGCTTTCTGTGCCGCCTTGTTGGAGGGGCACTCCCTGGAAGAGATTATGGGCGGCCAGCAGGGAATCCAGGTCCTCAATCCAACAACCCATAAGGAACTGAATGCTGCCAAAACCTTCTTAGCTGGGAGGAACATCTTTTCCCAGTTGAGCCTTGAGATGAGACTCCAGCTCTGGCCAACACTTTGCAATCTCAGAGTACCCTGAAGTAGAGAAACAAATTAAGCTGTGCCCAGATTACCGATCCATAAAACCTGTGAAAGAATAAAAGTTTGCATTTTCAGCTGCTAAATTTGGGAGAAATTGGTTCCACAGAAATAGATACTATAAGTACATTTTCCTTTAGTTCTTCAAGCATATTCAGATTAGCTTACTTAAAGCCTATGCTAAATTCAACCTCTGGCCATCTCAGGATTGTTTCCTCCCCTGTGCTTTTTCTAGTATATGCTTTAACTTTTCTTTGATTGCTTCCTAATATTTGATTATATGAGGATATTATGATTGATACACTATAGATACTCTAGATTCTATTGCTGTCCCTTGCAGGCTTTGATATTTTTCCTAGAAGGCAGTTTAATTATTGAGTGATCACCGCAGACTTGTGAAGGTTTAGTTTTATGGTTTGTTAAGGAAGACCTGTGGAAGCCCAGCGTGACTCCCCATTTCCGCCTTCACATTCTATCTTTCTTGCAGATCATGGCTTTGTTTTGAGCTTAATTAGGGCGTGTCTAGAGAACACCTTGCTCTAAAGTCTTGCTATTACTTTTAAGACCGGATTTCTGATGTCTCAGTTCGATATTTAGAAGTTAAAAAGTCTTGCACTGTACCTTAGTCAGAATCTGAGCATTTTCCCGAGCTGCTCAAACCCTAGTATTTCTCTTCTGCTCTCAAGTCTACAGCTTTTATCCAGATAAACGTGTATATCCTTGACTACATCTTCAGCCTGCCCTCCAACCCAAGACTCCTGGGGAATCACACATGGACTTGGATCCCTTTGTATGACTTCCTTGCCTCTGGTGTTTTGTCTTGGAAATTCCAATTAGTTTAGCTGCCCTAAGCTCTGCTTTCTGCCCCTTCAGCTCAAGGAAACTAGCCTGCTTTTCTTGGACAAAAGCTTACAGTGTGATAATCGAGAAATCATTGAAAGTAAAGGCAGGCTGGGCTGGTCATGGGCATCACCTCATGAGATCCCCCACTTTTAAAAATCATGGATGTCTTCCAGTGTCTATAAACTGTTGCCTCGTATAGTTTTCCCTAGTTTTATGGCTGTTTAGAGTTGGGCAGACAATCCAGGACCAGTTACTCTGTCAAAACCCCAATAAAGTTTTATTCTATGGGTTTCAATCAGTGCTTCTGTTTTGTGTACTCTGTTATCTTTGTTATGTTATGCCCTAATTCTTTTATTAATGCCTCACCTTCTTTCTTACAACCTTTTCAATTCTGTAGCAGGTTTTACTGTTATGTTTGGTAGAAAATTGAAAATTTGACTTCTCCTGTTGTTAAATTTTTTAAAGGCTTCAGCATAACGTTTTTTCTTCTTCTATAATCTTAAAGATTTGAAATGTTTCACCTGATTGTGAAGCTCATGTGTCTTTCTTGATTTAAAATAATTTCATTTTAATAACTACTTTCTTTTCATTGAAGCAATGTCTTCTGTAATTTCTATTGGGAGTTCCACTTCACTTTTAAAATCAGTTTCTATATATATATTTTAATCTTTTGGAGAATAAAACATCGCTTTGAGTTTCCAAAGAGCTTCTCTTCTATAGAATTGCAGTTCTAAATTATGGTTTTCTATATTTGGTGATTTTTCTTTATTTTCTAAATATGGTACTTAATCTAGACATTTAAAAATAGATTCTACCAACCATATTTTTAAAGATTTTTGTTTATTTATTCATGAGAGAAAGAGAGAGAGAGAAGCAGAGACATAGGCAGAGGGAGAAGCAGGCTCCCTGCAGGGAGCCCGATGCGGGACTCAATCCCAGGATCCCGGGATCACAACCCCAGCTGAAGGCAGATGCTCAACCACTGAGCCACCCAGGCGTCCCTCTACCAACTATTAATACAGGAGTAGGTACTATTCTCTTTATGATTGGATTGTTTAAGCATATTCTTAATGTGATGGAGAAGTCCAGAACTGTATCAGCCTATGTAAGTTGAGAGATACTTGGAATCACACATTTCCTCAGTACAATTTGCCTCTGCTTTCACTTGTTGTATTTAATGAAGTCCAGTCATCCGTGTACAAGATAAGTCAAACATGTTTGCTATCTACTAAGTATTCCTGTTCACTGTCCTTGTTTTCTGTTTGCTCTTTGCATTCCATCACACATTCCTCCTCTGCAACCACATACACCAAGCATGATCCCTAGACCTTGCTCTAGGCAGGTGGGAGGGAATTGGCTCTCCAAACATTTTACCTCCCACCTTTTCTCTAAGTGAGAGTTGTAAAATGGTTTGTCCTGGGTCACTGCCACTTCCTGATTTGGCATATTGTCCTTTCTCAGTAGTATGTTGGAATGTTATAACTTCCTCCCAAGCAATGTAATCACCCATTTAGCTTAGGAATTAGTGGTACTTTCAATTGCTTTGATAACATCCCCAAGATTTATATACAGCAAGCTTCCCCAACACACACATTGAAATTGGAATGGGAGAAGGAAGCATAGGTAGCTGAGCTCATTGTCATCGTACCCAGGAAGTAAAGTGAATGCGACCTGGTACTAGATGTACTAACATAAAAGCTCATTATCCAGCCCAGTGAAGGATCAAGGAAACCACAACAATGTAAATCCATAGAATGGAGCTATTGTACTGGACTACATAGAACCCCCCAATAATATGAGGACACACTGGAGTACTGGGTATTAAGCTACCACATATCTTTGCAGAAAGAAAGTGCCAGCAGGTAACTATTAGAGCAGCCATTTATGTGAGGCCAAGTTGTAGTTCTGACAGCCCAATTATAAAAAGTGACATATTTACAAGATGTCAATCTGTCAAATAAATGGAGACTAAATTGGCTCTGGAATAATATCTTGTAATTCTTTCTGCCATTTTCTTTGACTGATGTGCTTAACTTTGGCCTTTTTTTTCCTTCACATACTTGAGCTGATTTGTTGGCCTAGGAACTGGTAGGTACATCTATAGATCAGGGCAAAGGGGGAAGCAACTCATATTTACTGTTCACTTGTGATCAGATTCGGTGTTAATTACAAGGATGACCTCTGTTAATCATCATAACACCTTATGAGGTCGGTATTCTTCTCATTAAAGAATCACAAACCCATGGTATCCAGCAACTAGCCTAAAGTTACACAGCAAAAAGGGAAAGAACATATACCTTTGGTGACTTCTTTCTCTGACGTATCATTCTGCCTTAATGCAGATATTTAATATTGCCTTTACTTCTCCCCCTTGCAGACATTAGTCACCTTTATTCCCTAATAGAACTGAGGGCAGACACCGTCTTATCTCTTCATTTCTTACTTAGAAATTTAGCACAGTGGGAATCAGAAAACATTGATTTCATTCCAAAACCCATAGAATTACAAGATGGACAAATTTACTTGGAGATTGAGATTTAAGTTATAATCTACTTTCTATCTCTTAATTGTTCTGATTCCTTTTCTATACTATTGGTCTAATACCTGACATTTAGGGACATTGTAAAGATTGGGAAATGCAACAACACAACAATACAATACAAAGGAGCAAACATCAGTGTGTATAATACATGGATAGGCTACAACTATGGCTCCTTCTATGATCAACACTCTCCAAATCTAATGTAAACACACATATATGCATACACTAAAATACAGTATTAATGGGAAGTTATAGAAGGAGGATTTCAGTGCTGCTAGGGTCAACATTTTAAAAGTTATATCGTGTCTTATTTTATGGATTTATCATAATATGTTTAAACATTCCCTTACTGTTTTTCAATATTATCTATTATGCATTATGCTGTAATCAAGATACTTATACAGAAGCCTTCATTTCAAAAGTGTTTTTACTGAATTATTTGGATTGGATTCTGAGAATAAGCATTACAAAATTAAGGATAAAAATCTGATTATGCAACTAGTGTGGTTTCCAAGCAGTTTGCAGAGATCTGTTCTTTTACTAACAAAGTAAAAGTACCAGTGCTGACACAAGACTCTCCTTTGATGAAATAGTTCATGTGATTACTCACAAGATCAAATCTTTAAGTATGGGTTAGTCATTTGTATATTTTATTGGGTGAATTTTTTTAGATGAATTATTTCTTTATGTAATTTGATCCAATTTTCATAGTGATCCTTCTGATACCTTGACAAGTGAGCTAAGTAAAACATCCTTAACCCTAAAATTCACTGTGGATATTTAGACAGGTAAAATCTGATTGATTTTGACACTTTGTAAGTAAATAGTTCTTATGCCTATTTGTCTTTGCTTGGATAGTTATCAAGTTTTAGTGAATTGTTATAAACAAAAATGTTTAATTAGTTAATTAATTCAAAAATATGTATCAGACATTTGCAAAGCACATGAGAGTGTATTACACATATTAATCCTCTATAATGTGTAGGAAAGCTGAGTGTGAACATTGCCTTCACAGAGTTATGTCCAGTTGGATATACAGACAAAGCGCAGAAAAATTAGAGGATTTGCTGGGGAGCTGGGAGGATGGGGAGGGGAGATTGAACAGAACCAATTAAATGCTCTGATTTCCACCTTTTAGGGAGGCCTGACCCCTCACCTCAAACTGAGGAGGACTTCATGGAGAGATAAAGTATCTGACCCATCAGTTGGGAGGCTTGGTGTGTGGGAGGCAAACTACTGCCCATGAAATCCTTAAGATAAGAGAGGGATTAACTGCCTGATGGGTAAGCCAACAGGGTTGTATATGCGTTGAGCTCTACCTTTATTCCCGGGGGTGTTCTTTGTGGGGATGGAAGGAATTACCATGCACTATGGATTAGAGCTCCAACAGTGCTGTCTGTGTCCTGTCCTATAGAACTGCCAAGGGGATTAAAGACTCTAAAGGTGAACACTCATTTCTTAGCTGCTCTGAAAAGATTTGCAAGAGATTTCTTGGAGTTTGATCCATCTACCCAGGGCAAAGAAACTTTATGTCAGAGAGAAAGAGCAATTTCCAGCTACAGCCCATCAGAGAAAATCCTTTCACCTATCCTAAGAAAGAACCCATCAAGAGATCATCCAGTAAGAACTGGATCTCCCTCTTCCCCATCCCCCTTGCCTATGCACAACAACTTCAAGAGCATCAGTTAGAGTAGCAGGAGAGAAGGAAGAGGGTGCACCATGCAAGGCTATCAAGGCATTGACAGGACATGGATATGTTGAAGCTAGTCTAGATTTTGGCTTCTTACAAAGAGTTAGGCATTGTAATTACTTGAATAAGGGTGTTTTGTGATGTAAAGTGGCTTTAAGACAAAGGATTGACCAAGAATGAGCAGAAAAGTCATAAGGTCTGTCCATTTATTTTTTTCAATCGATGCAAGAAAAAAAGCTTTCATTTCTGAATGATTTTAAGGGGATCGTAGTGGGATAATAAAAATGCTTTTAATTTCATTCCAATAATGTACCTGAAAGACATTTGGCTTACAGATGAAATTATAACATCCGTGGTTAAAACAATGATGGGGAAATTCCACGCATTTGGAGAACACGTTAAAAGGACATCTGAAATGGGAGCAAGTCGTCAAGCAACAGTTAAATATGAAAGTTGTATAGGAGTAGGAAGCTGTAGTAAGATGGGAGATTATTTCAGGTAAGCATGACATCCAGGTGTGAAGGTAGAGAGTGTCCTCCTATGTCTTTTTATGTGGGTGAGTGTGTGTTTAATGTTGCTTTGTGTTCACTTGTTTTCTAGTGTGCTTTATCTAAATTATAGAGCTAGAAAAATGTGACTTGATAAAATCACGTAGCCCATGAGAAGGCCAAGGTTAGAAGTTAGGTCTTTTCCAGTTTTCATGTGATTCCTATACACATGAAGCCCTTATCAAAATGAATTATAAGATTGGTTATTGCTGAGGTAACATGTTTAGTACTTTAAAAAGGGATTTTAGCTTTCTTGTAGTAACATAATCGCTTTTTAAGTACCTGGGTTTTGTTTTAATTAGGTGAGGTAAGACACAGAAATGACCGTCATGAAGGAAATTCCCAGAAGCAAGAGGCATGGCTCACTGTGAAGGGTGCATTAGGGTCAGTCAGGAGGCAGAAGGAGTGACAGGAAAATGTGGACAAGAGCCTTTACTGTGGTTTCCTGGGAAAGAATGGTCAAAGCAGGGTCATCAGACTTGGCTTGACTAGTTTGAATGGTATGAGGGGACCTTGGTGTGTAAGAGCTGCCCTGAGTTGTCTGACGCCTGTGGTACAAGAGTCAGGCTGTGGGTATATGCTCTGGATTGGTTGGTGAGCCTGAGAACCTTGCATTCCCAGGGAAGTTATTTGTGGTTTTTAATAATTGATTAGCCCTTGAGGGGAGGCCTCCCCCAGTCCCAGTCAGCAAGGCCCCACATGCCAGACCATCAATATAGAAAGTAAGAAAACAGGGCGTTTGGGTGGTTCAGTGGTTGAGCATCTGCCTTTGGCTCAGGTCGTGATCTCAGGATCCTGGGATCAAGTCCCTCATCGGGCTTCCCTCAGGTACCCTGCTTCTCCCTCTGCCTGTGCCTTTGCGTCTCTCTCTCTGTATCTCTCATGAATAAATAAAATCTTAAAAGAAAAGAAAGAGAGAAAGAAAGAAGGAAAACACAGTTAATACAATATTAATAAAAATAATGAAGTTTTCAGACTGAGATTTCACATAAGTTCACTTAAATTCCTCTCTAGACAGGTATCTCCTGCTTTTCAAAAGTTCACATTAGACCATTTCATTTTTATGACCTGTTTTTGGTAACCCAGAGGAATCCCCAGAGGGCTTTCTTTATGACAAAAAAGATGAAAAGGGCAAGTAGCATGGAGCACCTGTTTGGCAGCAAGCCTTTGCAGGGACAGCGCACCCCTAACAGCGGGAGCGGCATCACCCTGCGCCTCCTCTGGGAGCGACACCCAGCATCTGGGCCTCAAGCCGCCTGAGCTGTGAGCTGTGTGAGCATCTGCACTGCTTCTTTATTTTGTGCATCCACTGGCAAGATGTGTCCTAATGTATCAGAAAAAAAAACAAGAGAAGCTATCCTTTGTGTCTGGGAATACAGACCCAAGGTTCGCTTACAACCATTTCAGCTTACGAAAGAAGTCCTAGGAATAGGTACTTTGAGATGGGGGGCGAGGAGGGGAACTGTATTTCTCAATCCAGATTATGTGATGCTCAAATGAGGAAAGGTATTTAACTAAAATGAAACTTACTGGATTTGTATTGGGAACCTCATTGTCTTTGACCCCATTTGAAGATTACCAGATAAAATACGGGGTATATGGTTAAATTCGAATTTAAGATAAACAATTGATTTTAACTGTGTCTCCTAAATATTGCAAGGAACACATTTATACCTTAAAAAAAAATAAACCTGTTTATCTAAAATTCAGATTTAATTTGGAGTTCTTTATTTTTATTTGTTGAATCTGGCTACCTAATTTCATACCAAAATAAGAGCTGTAAGGCCTGCCCCACTGGTTACTTCAGATTCCTGTAACAGCTCATCTCTTCCTGGCCTATTGAACAGAAGTGATTTGAATAAACTTTTGCACTGTGCCTATTTTAGCTTTCATTGAAGATAAATCTTAAATGAGTTGCAATTAATGTGTCTTTTCTTCCTTCCCCCAAATATAATAAGAGGCATATATTTTCCTTGATAACGTGTGTAACATCCACATTTTCTTTTTAATATCTATATATCTGCAACAGGCCATTCATCATACATTTCTAATTAACATCTAATTTGGACTAATTTCCTTTTTCTTCCTTTGGGCTTTTCTAATGAGACAATAAGCTACGTTTGCAAAGGGCCTATATTAACCATACTTGCTTGATTGCAACACCTTGTGGGTAGTTATCATATAATTGTCTTTTTTAAATTATTATTTCTATTTGTTAGATATTGGTTGCTGCTCATTCTACTGCTAAATCTGTCACAGTCTCACCAAAGGAAGCAAGTTTTTCTTATATTATTTATCAGATTTCCCTGTGGAGCTTTTATGGAAGTTTTGGTTAAAAAAAATATATATATATATATATATATATATAAGTTAACATTTACAGAAGCCACTGGAATTAATGGCTAAGCGTCCTGGGAGTTACATATAATTGGGATCAAGGGCCAGGGTTCAAGTCTCTGTTTTACTCTGAACCACTGGGTGACTAGCCATTAAATTTTCCTGGCCTCAATTCCCCCTTATGTTTTAAAAGGAAGAATAAAACCCACAAAAAATGATGTAAAGATAAGAAGAGATGCTGAAGTTGAAAGAAAGCTTTCTGTAAGTTGTAAAGAGCTATACACAGAAGTGATCATAGTGATTTTTTTCCCTCCACTGTGAAAAGTACCAATGAAATAAAAGGAGTGACTATCTCCACATTTTGTTTCAATTCTATAATTGCTTATTAAGTTCCTTTAATAGTCGAACCCCTGTCGTGGAAAGTATGAGATGCAGAATTTAAACAAGTCAACCAAACAAAGCTCTTACCCAAGCTCACAAAGTAGTAGAAGCAATGACAATGCTCTGCTTCATTCAATAAACACTTAAAACAGGTTTATTTGGGGGCAGGGATCATGTCAACTTAGGGGATAGAAGTAGAATGAGAGGTTCAGGGGTATGTTTTCTGGGTCCCTGTCATTGTTGACAAAGACACCCTTGTCAAAAAGAGAAGTTAGGCAATGCAATGCACTCTTGAGCAATGGCCCCCAACAGGGCAACATACTAGAATGAAATAAGGAGCTCTTAAAAATTGGTACCCAGGCTGCACTAGGGATGAATTAAATTAGACTATCTGGAGTGCTTCCTAATAGTCCGTAGGTGATTCCAATGTGCAGGCCAAGTTTGAGAACCATTGCCCTAAAATAGCCTGCAATTATCTGTGATTCACATCCTGTCTCCGGGGCTTGGTCAGGTTGACTAATTCGGTTTCAATTTGCCCCCCTGACACTGCACCTTTCCCTTGTCCCTCTCCTTGTAGCCCCTTGTATTCAAGGTTGGGGTAGGACTGAGGTCACTTCTTTACCCTTGGGCTCTCGGGCTTTTCCCTTTTTTTTATGACCATCTCTCCCTGCAAGGGGGCGCTTCAAGAGAACCACTTGCAGAAAACCTTGGGTCCTATTTTCCATACCGGAGGCAGCCAAGTCCACAAGAGATGAGGAGAGAATGGGATGACTACACTCCAGGCAGTGCTGAGCAGGAAGTGGGGGAATGGCATAGCCAGGCATGAGGCATGAGGGCTGTGATATTGTGATTTATAAGAAAAATGCTTCTTTGGTTATTCAGGCAACCAGAATATTCTTCATATATACTTGGTCTTTGTTCAAGGCTTCTCCTTCTCAGCTTCCCAGATCTTTGGAATTTCCTAAGTGTTGGAAGATATAAATGTCTCTTGTATTATGTTGATGAGGTGACTTTTGGAATGCCCCTTGGTAGGTCCACTAAGGATGCCACTAAGGTTGCCAGTGGAGACAACCTGGTGATTGGATAACCTAGAATTTTCAATCCTACCCCGGCCCCACCTCCTTGGTGGGGAGAGGGGCTGGAGATGGAGTTCAGTCTCCAGGTGTCAATGATTTAGTGAGTCATGTCTATGTAATGAATTGGGCTCCATAAAGCCCAAAAGAACTGAATTTTGAGAACTTCTGGGTTGGTGAAGACATGGAGGTTCATCAAGAAAGGTGGGCTCTGAGAGGACTTGAAAGCTCCACATCCTTTTCCCATGCCCTGCCCTAACATCTTGTCCCTCTGGCTGTTCCTGAGTTATGTCCTCTTGTAATGAACAGGTGATCTAGTAAGTAAAATGTTCCTCTGTGTCCTGGAAGTAGGTCTAGTAAATTAAAAATTAAAAAAATAATAATAAGGAAGAGGTCATGGGAACCTCATATAGCCTGTAGCATGTGAGAAGCACAATAGGTAGCCATAGGTAACAGGGCTGAGGAAGGGTCAGGGGGCAGTCCTGAAGGTCAAGGCTTTCACCTGTGGAATCTCATGCTGCCTCTGGGTGGAAAGTGTCAAAATGGAGTTGAATTAGAGAACTGGATGTGGAGAACAAAGACAAAAGGAAATGTAGATAAAATTAAATCTCCTTACAACTTGCAGCCCAATGGAGACAGGCAGAGTGTGGCATTCCTCCAGGAACTCCCAACTATCTTAGTGTTAATGCTTTGCTAGAGGCAAAAAGCAACCTTACCTTGACAATAGCTAGACCTGCACTGTCCTGTAAGTCTTCTTAAACATAGAAAAATCTTTTGGAAAACTTCCTTTGTCCCTACCTCCTCCCTCCCCACCCCCAATTTAAAAGTCTATAATCAATTGCTCCTCACAATCCCAAGGCATCTCTTTCTGGCCCTTGGATCCTGTCCCTCTGCTTTAGTAAAACCACCTTTTTTGCACTCAAAATGTCTCAAAAATTCTTTCTTGATTGTTTGCTCCAGGACCCTCACATCAAATCACATTAAGACCTTGCTGGTGTTCTGAGAATTGCATGTTGGTGTAAGGAACCCACCCCACACTGGAACTGGTTCCAGAAACCCAAAAAAAGTTGAAACCGAACTGAATGTAACTAACTACTGAAAACCATACAAAAGGATTGTACTAGAATGCAATGTTGTGGGATGGAAATGGGAAATTCTAAAGAAAATGGTTGAAAGTATTGATTGAAAATAAAATAAAATAATAAAATAAAATAAAATTAAATTAAATTAAATACAATTAAATTAAATTAAATTAAATTAAATTAAAATAATAAAATTCTGTGATGGAACACTGCCAGATTTTAACTTTTCAAAAAACTGGTGACCCGAGACTGTCTACCGTGAAAATTAAAGGAAACATCATTTAGAATGGCTTTGGGAGGCCAGCAGGGGGAGCTCTCATGCCCTACAACTCCTCAATTGCAGCCCTAACTGGAAAAGAGGGACCTTGGCAGGAATACTAACTTACCACTCCATTGGGAAGGAGGAAGGCTTTCCTCCTCCCCAGGAGACAGCCCAGCCAGTGAGAGACTCAGGACTCAGCCACTGGAAAGCCATTATGCTTCCATCTCCAGGCTTACTCTCATGGACTTTGAGTTTACAACAGCCCTTCCCAAATGCCCCTTGCCTCCATAAAAGAGCATTCCTCTCCTTTGTTCTCTGGATTTGCCTATCATTTTGCCATAGCTTGTTTGTGCCAGGTTGCTGTTCTCAACTATTCCCAAGTAAACCCACTTTTGCTGGTAAAATAACTAGCAGTTTTATGTTTAAGGTTAATACTACCCTAGGGAAGTTCAGAGTCTGGATGGGAAAGCAAGACATATAAATAAGTAAACACTGCAAGGTTTAAGAGGAGTTGTGCTAGAAATCTCTGGAATCTAATGAAACATAAAATATGGATGCAGCAAATTTTATAGGGGAAATGGATTGGAAAAGAATTCAATGAACAAGTGTTCTTTACAAGAACAGTGATCATTGAGCAGAATAAGAAAGACAGTCCTTCCAGAAACAGACAAAGGGAAGCTTTGAGAAAAACTTGGGACTTTTTCTTAATGAGATAAATTTAGAACAATATGGCTAATTAATGGTAATTAAAATTGGAATGTAAAAGGGGAATTGTCTAAATGCCATGGGAATGACAATGCTTCAAAAATTCTCTAAGTTCTGGGTTTGAATATTAAAACCAAAGATATTAAAATGTTTGACCTTGTGATCTGTCATTATTATTTAATTTACTCTATAGCATGTAATTGAGGTAGATATTGGCAATGCTTTTTATAGATGAGAAATGTGAATTTAGGAGAGCTACATTAACTTGCCGGAGATCAAACAATTACTGTAGAATTGGAATTTGATCTTGTGTGTCTTCATCTGTCTTTAAAAACTATAGTTTAAATTCTTCCAACTATAGAGAGCATTTTAACTAGTCTTAGTTAAAACAAGTTAATTTGGGCATTTATTCTTAAGGCAAATGTCCTTAAATTATTCAGTTAAGGTAAATCTATCTGATTCCAGCTTTGTAGTAAAGTTAAGATTATGCTTAAATTTTATTTCCACCAGTCATTAGCTGATGTGGATTGATTGTGTTAATTGCTCCAATTAATAACTTTCTTATATCTGTAGTTTTCCCCATAAGTTTATAACTTTCTCCCATCCTGACGTGGTGCTCTGACCTGGCCCCTTGGTCCTTGCTTTGGCCTGGGGGTTGTTAACAGATGGGACATAAGCAGAGTCTTAAAATCTGTGTGTGCATTTCTGCTTCTTCTCTATTACACTGGGGTCGCTTTCTCTTCCTTTTCCTCAACTGCCAGTCTTCAAGAGGGATTTAAAAGACATGTTCTGGTAGAGTCAAAATGCCTACAGTTTCTTTGTTGTACCTTCTATCAAAAGCTGGAGTCTGTTTCACCTTCTTTTGCATGTGACCTGGCCTTGTGACTTGCTCTTCCCAGAATACTGTAGAAGAAGAGCTTATGACTTCCAAACCTAGATCTCAAGAGACTTGGCAGCATTCACTTTTACTTTCTTGCAGCACAATGTCTTCTATCTCAAGAAGCCCAGACTAGCCTCTCTGAGTTTGAGAGAGCATTTAGGGAGAGAAGAATCATTACAGTCAGCACCAACTGCAAGATGTATGAATAAGGCCACTTTAAACTATGTGGATCTAACTGAGCCAAGTGAGCTTTTGGGTAAACTCGAATAAGACTGCCTGAGCATAGCCCACATTACTGATCCACAAAATCAGCATGACATAAGATGGATGTTGTTTTAATCTTCTAAATTCTAGACGGTTCATTGCAAAGAAAAAGATAATTGATGTAAATGCGGAGGAGAGCCCAGCTGCATAATCCAGAGTCACCCTAGAATAGCCAACCCCCAGCTAAACAGCCAGCTCACCATAGATAACGTGAGCAAGCCCAGCTGCGGTCAGCTGATTTGGGGCCAAATTAGCGGTGCCAACAGCTAGCCTATATGTTCAAGAGAAAGGATGGATTTTGTTTTTGTTTTGGTGTGTTTCGTTATAGAGCAAATAGCTCACTGATATAAAATCCTTACCAGAAGAGGGATGCTCTCATTAAAAAAAAGGGGGGGGGCATTGGGTTTGAAATTGGGTGGTGGGCAGAGGCAGAGATAACAAGGCGAGTTGCTATAGTAGAAGATAGAGAAACAGAATATTAGTTGTGGATTTTGAGAAAGTGGTTTGGAAGTTATAGGAGAGCATAAAAATGACAATCCATGTTATGTGACAGAAAACATTTGATAAAAGCATCTGCAGTCATTAGTTGGAATTTGGGACAACTTATCAAGTGGAATTTTGGATTTGAGCAATAGGATTTCCAAGCACATTGTTACAGAAGTCCACAAGTTACCTAGACTGTATAGGATTACAAGAAAATTACAAGAAATTACAAGAAAGAGATGAGTTAAGGAACAAATTAGCACACTTGCAAGTGTAACTTAGAGTGAATATATTTGGGAAAGAGATCACTGATGTTTAGAAGAATTAAAATGGATTATCACCTCTAGCCTTTTAAGCTGGTAAAATACGAAGCACAAAGTGCTATTCAGCATAGAAGTTAAGTCAGGGTCATAGCTTTGATGAAGGCCCTTCTTTATTAAGCCTTCTGGATGAGTTAAGAGAGCATGTATTCAATGTCTCTTCTAGGCAAAATAACTTCAAGGAATCCCATGGGTTTTTCTCCCAAACAGCAAGACGTTCCCGAAATAGAAGTGATTCACCCTAGACAGAGAGACATGTCTTGGGTGTGGCTTTTATCAAATGGATTTCTAAGTGACTAAAAACCTATAGCATTATCAAAGTGAGTTCACAGCAAGCCCACAAAATTTTTAAGAGAATTGTCCCAGTGAAGGTGCCATAGGCTGGAACAAAAATAACTGGGACTGGTTAATTTTTAAAAGAACTCTGGGTCTCCAGCTCTCTGCAGGGAGGAAGCAGGCTGAAAACTTCACTCAGTGGCATATTTCCAATGTCTCCTTCATCAATGAATATGGAGGACAATGGAAGAGGAAAGTTCTTTCGGAGGGTAGAGTCATGATCCTTGGGGAACTCACCCAAAAAGACATCCAGGAAGCATGATCAGGGCACAATCAAATAATTTTTCTACCCCTGAAATTGGGAGCTTTGTAACATTTGCCTAAATGGAGTTTGAATTTACTGTTTAGCAGCGTTTGCTGTGATAGTTGAAATTTCCTGTCTCCACCACACCATTTAATCTGTAGAGTGTGTAGAGTCAGGTAGACTTCATTGTTCAGTTCCTAGATTTGTGGAGTCATATCAGATCTGATGTACATAATAAGACCCTGGAATTTGAGACTGAATCCCAATGAGTAGTGTGCCTGTAAGACCCTTATTAAGACCTCTGAAGGTATCAGGAATGTGTAGTCACCTTCCCATCTAGACAAAACCACTTCTCAGGGAAATGACTTGAGCCAGAGATTTTGGAATGGGTTTTTAGTTTAGTGTTTTTGTTGGTTTTCCTGACAATATCATTTAAAATAGAGAAAGTAAGATTATTAAAAAAAAAATGGTGCTGATGTGGAAGTCATGGTCAAAGCCTCAGATGGAGAATTTAGTTTTAAGAAGTCCTTCCTTTTCTGGCCTAGCATGAGGAGGGAAGGCAGGGTGTGCAGAGTAAATAGAGGAGGAAGATAGGAAGGGAAAAGTGGACTTGTGTCTTATATCAGTATTTTTCCTCCAACGGAGACAGTGTCTTCATCTAAACAGTTTGGCGGCGACAGTTGGCAATTTCAGGACACCAGAATGGGAAAGAGTCCAGAGGAATCGCTAAAAGGTCAAATGTTTAGCAAGAGGGTTTGTCTCAAGATGAAATTCAGATATTAGCATGGGCTGTCCCACCATTTGGAATAGTTTCTAATGTGGGAAGGGACATGGAAGGAAAATAAGGAAACAAAACAGAAGAAATGCAATGGCAGGAAGTTATTTTCACTTAAGAAAAAATTGGGCTGTGTCTTGTCTTATTTTCTCTGTGGGAAGTCCTTTTTTTTTCTTTTTCTTTTTCTTTTTATTTTTTCCTTTTAAAGAAAAAGAAGACCGTTCTTGAATATAATGTCATCAAAGAGATAAACAAAACCCCTTCCTGGCATGGGTTGATTTGGGGATTAAAGTAGGGATTGTATAAGAAATCACCTATAATGGACCCTGGCATATAGTAAATACACAGTGTGTGTAGGTAGCTACCTCTTTTTCTCTCTCCTTTCTCTTTTCTTTTCTGTCTCTACTCTCTCCCCAGCTTACTCCTTCCTTCCTTTGTTCATTTGTGTTCATTGCTTTTTTTCTTTTCTCTTTTCCTTCCTTCCAATGTGCTTTCCTCTCTTATCCTTTTTTTATCTTCTCTTTTTGCACTCATACTCAAGAATATCTATACACTTGCTTTATTTTGCAGTATGTGATGTTTTATGTCATTGTTTTATTTTTAAACATTGATCATGTTATCAATTTGTGCACACTCACTGTACACCATTTGAATTTTTCAACTAATATGAATTGATCACATCAAAGAGATGATCTGTTTATGTAGAAGTGATCTATCAAGAAATGATATTTCAGGGGTACCCAGCTGACTCAGTCAGTGGAGTGAGGGACTCTTGATCTCATGATTGTGAGTTCAAACCCCACATTGGGTAAGAGATTATTGAAAAATAAATTCATTTTAAAAATTGATAATTCATGTGAATGAAGTACCAGAAACAGTCCAGTGAATAAAACTTGTTTATATATTTAAATTACTAACCCACCTTTCAAGAGGATTTTTAATCATTAATTTTGTTCAAACCTAATCATTCTGTAGATTTCAGCACTGCAGATTGGATCAAAAGGTTCAGTGACTAATCAGGAAAGTGAGATCACTGTTGTGTACTAGAAAAAAAAAAGACAATTTTAATCAAACTGCTAAGAGAAGTCATTAGGAGAGAGAATCTTGTATAGGATGAGATTTATGTTATCAACCATGGTGCAGTCTGGGTTCTTTCAATGAAGATAAATGAATAACTCTATCATCTCAATGTGTAGTCTCTTTAACCAACACACTGTCTGCTCTATGATTTGTGATGGTTTTACACAGGAAAAACTAACTGAGATATATCATGGCTGTCAAATCTTGGTATTCCTGTGGGCTTTCCGAACAGACAATCGTACCGCTTTCATTATCTTTGTGTTACAGATAATGGATAATAAACCAGCTTATGGTACCCAAAGGAGAGCTTCTTGGACCCTAGAAAAGTCTTCAAACACACTGTATACACATTAAACTTTTCTTGCCCTCTGAAGATGCCTTTGAATCACATAAAAATCGCTTTACTTTCAAAATCAAGAATCAATTTTCCAGAGTCCCCTGGTTGAAGATGATACTTTTATCTGTGGTCTCATCTGATTCTTGAGAAATTTAATTCTCCATTTTTCAAAATTTTGTTGGGAGTGCTCTAGGATTCACCTGGGGCTCATTTTCTAACCCAGATTGCCTCCCAAAGCCCTTCCTTCTTCTTCATTTTAGATTCCATATATGTAGCCTTCTGTTCTCTTGCTCTGGGTCAACATGCCCTCATCTGCCCTTTGGGGTTTCTTTAGTCCAAAATCAGGCTTATCAGGCTTCAAAGTAAGATGTGATACATCTCTTTGTCTCTCCATCTATCCTACACCAGAAGGCAAGTGTTTATTTAATCATTTACTCATTTTGGTTGTACACAGTTAATTCGTGCATGCACTAATTAAATAAATGAGCTTTCTCTTTTTCTCTCTCTCTTTTTCTTTTTAACTCCAACTAAATTAGGACATTGTTCTTGGGCTCTAGGGTTCCATATAAATGAAATATAACTCTTTCTCTTCTTTAACTCACAAGCTTTTGGAATCTTTGCCTCTTTCTGTTGCACTTTTATTATCATTGAAGAGGAACAGGAAAAGATGCAATATATACAAATATATGACAAACCTGAGGGAGTTTTAGAAGCTTAAGGAATCATAAAGCACTCTTAGTTTAGGGCTTTTGTTTTATAGTTTCTGACTCCCCTTCTTGGAAAGTTCCTGAAATCTCCTGCCTGTATTCCTTTCCTTATTATGTAATAGTGTTGATTTAATCCAGTAGATCTCTCTTGATCTCAGACTCTTCACAAATCCATGCTGATATCGTCTTAAAATACTTCACGTTGCCAATTGCCATAAGAATGGAATTATTTGCAACTGGTGGCTCATGTAGGCTTGTCTTACATGGATTCTATGTACTGATACAGAACTTTAAAAGGACTTGGAATATTTCTTTGAAAAGCAAACACAGATAGTTCATCAACCTAGCAACCATTTCACTGATGACCAAATTATAAAGTGACCAACTTTCTACAAATACAAAGTTTTACAAATATATCATGAAATTTAAATTATAAGGTTTTAACAATTGGGGGCTGTTTTTGCTGCTTCTGAAAATTTTTGCACAGATATAGTTGAGTAGATTTTATTTTGTTGTTATTGGGATATTTTAAAAATATTTAATTGATGCTTGGGTGCTTGTGCTTGGCTGACTCAGTCAGTAGAGCATACAACTCTTGATCTTGAGGTTATAATTTCAAGTCCCACATTGGGTGTAGAGATTACTTAAAATGTTTCTTTTTGTTTGTTTGTTTGTTTGTTTTTTTAATTTTAACTGACCTAAGTTAAGGGGCTATGGAGTGATTATCTTGTTCTGGGTGTACTAATATTGAGAAAATAGTACTTCATTACAAGCACCCGAAAGTCAGCATTTACTATGCAGTTTTTCAGTTTATATTGATTCCTTTTGAATTTTTTTTTTTTTTGGAAAATCATTTCAATTTTTGTCCACATTTTCACGTCCTGGGCTGCAGGAGGCGCTAAACCGCTGCGCCACCGGGGCTGCCCCACATTTTTAAAGAGTTCTTTCACTACTATATAATAATGCTAGTTTATTATGCTTAGATTTGGAAAACTATGCCACTGCTACTATCATTTCTTGATTTATGTCTATGGTTTTTAAAATATTCCATTATAATTTCATATTTATGATCAATGGCTAATCCAACCACGAAGTCCATTATAACAATTCATTCCTGACATTCTCCTTTCTACTGTTCTGCAGACTTTTACTTCACATATTGGATCTTTCAGTAAATGGCTGCCAAGTTGATGTATCCCAATTGCTTCTTGTTAGATACCAAAATCACAGAATTTTATTACTGTTTGGACTGTTTTGGTTACTTCCTATTTTTTTTTTAAAGTTTTTTGTTTTCCTTTAAAGTTCAATTATTTTAAATAAACTTTCACTGGTTTTGCAAAAGTCATATTAAACTTGATTTTGTTGGTTTATCGTTCATATTTTTAAATTTCAGATTGTATTTGGTAACAAGGTTGCTCAGCCTCTGTGAATATGCCTACATTCTTTAAATGTTAAATATTGCTAATCTTTAGGTGATTTTTAGTTTTGATTCACTAAGCACTCAATTCTGCATCAAGCTTAATCCTTGATTCTTAGCTATTAGTAACTAAAATATTAACCTTCCATATTTTTTTCAGAATTATTCCCAACATACTGTATTTATGGTGAAAGTGTTTCAGATGTAGGGTCCTATTTCATCCTGGTATTTTGGTTACTGATTAAATATATTTTCCTAAATATTAAATATTTTGTTAAAAACAAGTGCAGGTTTACTTATGACTCTTGGTTTTGAAGAAATGATCCATTGCTTAAATTTTTCTTGTATGAAGACAAATTAAAAACAAATCAAGAATGTCACCCCAAGACAAAACTAATCAAAAATTGCTAAAATTATCCTGATCGATAATATAATTCCTTGTGAACTTCATAAATACTTAACATTAATTAAGTTTTGATAAATCAATCTCTTGATAAAATAAATAAATTGGTAATTTAAAGCTGCCATTCAGACAATTGATTTTTCAGTGAATTGAACCACAGCCTTATGCAAAATGGTGGTACTCTTGTGCACTTCTGGCTTCGGGAGAGTTTCTCTGTTTCCTTTCCCCCTTCATCCCATTCTACCCTTCCTCTTTCTAACCTCTTTATCCGTAATGGTTAAATTTTTATTCTCACACATAAAGAGCTTACTTAACATGCTACTGTGCGGTACTTTATACTAAAGCAAAGAGATGTGTTCATCAATCATCAGTTATCATAAAACTTACAACTAAAAAAAAAAAAAACTTACAACTGAGAAGAATTCTGATAAATCGTTTGGTTCAGGTTCCCACCCACAAACAGGAAAGATAAACATACACACACACACACACACACACACACACACACACACACACACACAGAAGATCCACAGTATATGCTTGAACCACTGAGGCATAAGGGAGTTACTGGACCTTTCCAAGTTCCTAAAAGCACAAAGCAAAGCCTGTCTGCTTAAATATCTCATTAAAGAGAATAGTGGGAAAAAAATAGACTGTAAACAATGACTACCGCTGGGTAACAAACAAGATTAATCGATAAGCAATGATTATATTACTATTGTGAAATTTCAAGTGATTCTTTGGTCTTCTGGGTTTTGAATCTATAATTTTATTATAAGATTTTATAAAAACTAAAATGTAATTAATTAATTAAGTAAAAGAAACCCTATTAATTCTATAGGGCACACATTTAAATGCAATTTCCTCTCAGCAGATTAAGAAATAAAATTTATTGGAGATACCTCTATGACAAAAGTCAGGAGAGTGAAGATAATCTGTTCTCTCAGTGTCCCTGGAAGAGATGTGCTTGGGCCACGTTGATCTGCTGACCATGCTGCGTGAATTTTCTTTCAGGGCAAAGACCCTGAACTTCCCATAATATACCAGCACTCTTACAAGCAAATGTGAGAACAATTTTATCAGTGAATGTACAGCCAAACTTCTGGGTATCTACTATAGGAATTGCCTGTGGATGCTTGATGCCCAGTAGCTGGAAGTCTGGGGACCAATGAGATATTACACAGTAGGGAGGAACACACCTGTACTAAGGGAAACTGTGTCCTGGCCGAGATAGTAGGGGTGATCCTAGAAATCCAGAGTGAGTACCAGGGTTACTGGAAAATCCCACTTCCTGCATCACAGGGAATTTCAATTATAAGAGGAATGACACAAAAAAGAGAAGGAGAACTGAGGTTTATTCATTCCTTAACAAGACCATTGAGAACTTGCTATAGTGAAGTCCCTTACTTTCACGTATACACATACATCATATTGTTTGTATATAGATGTGTATATACACACACATACATATATACATATAATGTCAAGAATTAATTGTATATATATATATATATATATATATATATATATATACACACACACACACACTTCTTGCTCTGTCTAGTAAGTCAGTGAGTCTTCCTGATACTTGCCAGGTTTACATGGTATAGTCTTACTACTGCAAATCTCCAGCACAAGTTTGTAAATTCTGAACTAGGACCATGTCTGTGTTATATTGTCAGCACCTAGTACAGTACCTGGCTTATAGTAAGTGAGCACTTGTTACTTGTAGAATAATGCACATTAAGTTCTTCTCTACTCTTTGGCCCTCTCTTAACTTCTGCAATTTAATATAAATGTGACTTAAATTGCATCAACCTCAGACTCCCATAGTTTTTTTTTTGCACGTGTGTTTTCCACTATTGCTACATTAATGTGATTCAGTTTCTATTACACTATATGCTAAATATGTTTAGATGATGCATGTGATGGTACTTCGGGACTGTTTCTTATATAAAAGTAGTCTATTTTCCTTAAAAAGGAGTTCTGCATCAATGATGTCTTTTTACTGCCAAATAAAATATATATTTATGCATTTACTACTGTAGAATAATTGTCAAGCTCTCTTCTATTAATATAAAATTAGATACTAAAACCCTCTTATTTAAGACCTATGAGTTACAGATAACAGCCCAGGCAGTGATCAAGGTCCATTGCTTTTAGAAATTTAATTAAAAATAAGTGGACATCACTTGGTCCATCTCCTACCTCCATACTTTTTAATATGAGTTAATTAAATCACTAAGTCATCTTGGGAATTACATCATTTTAAAAACAACATTAAGATTGTCATCTGCAAGTTTTTTCCCAAACTCAGCTATCTCTTTTCAACATCCAGTGCTTTTAGGAATCCCTGGGTGGCGCAGTGGTTTGGCGCCTGCCTTTGGCCCAGGGCGCGATCCTGGAGACCCGGGATCGAATCCCATATCGGGCTCCCGGTGCATGGAGCCTGCTTCTCCCTCTGCCTGTGTCTCTGCCTTTCTCTCTCTCTCTCTTTCTTTGTGTGTGTGACTATCATAAAAAAAAAAAAAAAAGCATCCAGTGCTTTTGTATGTATTGCTAGTAGGTTAGCCAAAACAACCCATAGGAGACAAGAAGAACATACCATAATTCTTGTGATATTTGGCTTGTAGCTATACTTGGAGGAAAAAATAGAGAATGAAGAAATGTTATAGGTATTTCAAAGCATGATGCAAATCCCTTCATAGATTAAGCCAGAGGAAAATGACTCTGACAGTGGGGAATGAATTCACTCTCCTGACTCCACCACCAAGGGGATGATAAGTGTCTCTCTTTGGACCTCAATTTCTCTTCACTAGTGATAGTTATAGGGCAGGATAGTTGTTCCCAATCTTCTCCTTATTTAAAAATTATATGAATATATATTTATTTCTATGCATTCAGAATCAACGTTCTGAAGCTACTGAGTGCCAAACTGCATTAACTTGCAGCTTCTGTGGCTTTATGATGGACATTTACCCATTTTACCCTAGATTGTTTGATATATACAAAACAGCTCATTGTTAAGTTTGACAACCATAGGTTGAAAACCACTTAGCTAGATGACCTGCAAAAACATACAGGACTTGATTACCCTACTTCGAAAAAAAGGATAAGGCATATGTAAATAGTCTTTTTGTAAATTAACAAAGCTTGCAGAAATGCAGATGATAAAATATTATATGTCATCATACAATTAAGGTTGTTCTAAAACATCAAATAAATTTTTCTGAATAATTTGGAGGAATTATCTAGGTGCTTGCATATATGTGACATCTATTTAATTTGATTCATTCATTCTTTTTTTATTTGTTGATTCCATCTTTCACCCATATACTAATGCACTAATACAACAAATAAAGACTTTGTGGATGACACTAGGCTGTATTATGGACATGGGAGCAACAAAGGAAACACAGGATACCAAATAGAAGAATAGAGGAGGCGCAGGTTAACAAGTAAACAGCATATTTTAATAGTGTGATAAGTAGTATTATACAACTAGCAAAGATGCTATAGAAGAGTCAATGCCCACATACTGTAGGCAGGGACGGGGGTTTCAGGGAAGAGGTGACAGCAGAGAGACTTTTGAGGAATGAGTAGGCATCCATGCACAGGAGAAAGGTGGTTTACTTAATGTCTTTAGTTTACTCAAACAGTGTTCATTTATGATTATGGTTTTTCACAGTTTTGACAATCCTCAAAAAAAATGTCTCATGGATTTTTTTTTGTGAACTGAGTCATTGGTCATTGATACCTAAAATCTCAGTTGAGTCTTTAATTATGGGGAAAGCACCGTTTGAAAGAAGATAAAATTTAGGTTGGTTTATGATAGGGGAAAAAATATATATATATATTCCTCCAAATCTGTCTTTCATATTGTTCCATTATTTAAGTATATGTTGAAAGATTCACTCCACCTTGGTATTCTATATCCTACCTTCTTCACTGATTTATACATATTGACTGAATTTTTACTACATGCCAACTGATACTCTTCCATGAAGATGACAGGGAGATAGCAAATTAGAGAGAAGAGAAATTATATTAGTCAAAAATAATACTGTCAATGAGATTTGCAGCCTCCTATCATTTAATTTACCTACATCATATCATTTGATTGTCACATGAAAGTATTTTGTTCACATCATTTTACATGTGACAAGTAAAGTGTCATGCTGCCCAATTTTAAATATTCAAGTTGAGGATGAACCGAGGGAATTTGTCTTCCTATTTCAAGAAATAACCATCAGCTGCAGTGGCTGGAGAAGATTTCATGGGTGATCTCTGGGTGACTCAATGTTTTGGCCCCTGCCTTCGGCCCAGGGCGTGATCCTGGAGTCCTGGGATCAAGTCCCACGTCGGGCTCCCTGCATGGAGCCTGCTTCTCCCTCTGCCTGTGTCTCTGCCTCTCTCTCTCTGTGTCTCTCATGAATAAATAAATAAAATCTTAAAAAAAAAAAAACTTCATAGATGAAATGGAAGTTCAGAGACTTAGGAAGAGTTGTTTGGGGTATTTATAGGCGAATTTAAGAAGAACTAGACTTTCACAAAAGGGGAATAATTTTTGCAATGTGAGTCAGCATTAGAAATGCATGTTTTATATCCAGGAGAGAATGAGTTACACTATTTTGACTTGAGAAGCTATCTCAGCTAGACAAGTGACAAATAATCCAAAAAAAAATGTAGGCTGCAGAAACACTCAACTATCAGAGTAAAGACTACAGTCTATCCTGTAGGCAAAGGGAAGCCACAGAAAATATCTCCCTTCATAATTCTGCCTTGAGCAAGCCCTGGGTTTGGGCAGAGAAGTGAAACTTCTGACGAGAGTTTCAATTTTTCAACTTTGAGCTCATTTTCTACCCACTGCATTGACGTTCTCTCTCTCTTTTTTTTTTTTTTTTTTTTTTTGTATTTCTGTGAGCTGAATGCTCTGAATTTCTGAGTAGACGCTGGTGCAGGGGTGGTTGTTTAGAGGACTTTCCATGGTTATTGTTGCCATGGTGACTGCCTTCTTGATATTCACTTGTTCCTCACATCTGTTGGTGTTTTGTTTATGACCATTGGAGAGAAGCATCTCTGCGTGAGGCTAGCAGGAAAAGTGGGACTCTCACTACACTCAGAGAAAGCAGTATTTATACAACCCATAGGAAAGCATTTTGCAATATCCCTTTTCTGCCTTTTCACACAAACTGGGATCTGTTGTAAATGGAAGATGCCAATGGTTTGGTATTAAAGATGGAAATGTAAAGAAAATGGAAATATGAAAGAGTTGGGGGACATATGTAAAGAATTTCTGGTTTGAGTTTGTGTGACTCTCAGTGGGATATCAGAAGTGAAATATTTTTATTCTTCACAGCATGTCTAAGGCCAGTGTTTATTAAAGTGCACTTTCTGGTGTACAGAACATTCAAGGGTTGGAAAAGGAGGATGGAGGGGTTTTGGTCTTGATAAAGGTAGGATTGGTAAGAAATTAACCAGTTTTAATAATGAGCCCTCATAACACAGAGGCTTACAATAAAATGGCCTCGTCCAGAAGGGTAGGGTAATCATATCCCACCCAGGCCAAAGGCATTGATTTTGGGAGAATAGATTATGAAGACAAATTCTCAGACAAGGACTTACAGACACTCAAGCACTTCTGTGGGAGATAGGATCTAGTGTAGAAAATTATTCACCAGGATAAAATATATTACTAGCTATCTTGGCAGGTCTGTCTAGGCTATATGAGGCTTCTAGAACCTATAAAAGGAATCCAGCTTTTAAGCCATGGATTTGTGGTATAGTAGCCACTTTCTATCTCTCTGGAAAATAGAAGAGAACAAGGAATCAAGGAAGAAAGACAGTCATATGGATTGACTACGGGTTTTGGGGGTGAGAAGGTCGGTAGGTGCACACTGCCGAGAAAGACACAGGCACACTGTACTGAAATGCAGTGGAGAAGAGTGTCCACTGGGACACTGGAATTAGGGACAGTAGTTGGGTAAGCAAGGGCTAGAAATGTCACATGTTTAAAACTAAGCCAGACTAGTTGGTGTCACCGCAAGGGACCAAGACAGTATCTTAATCATTGTGTCTCCAGCATGTACAACAGTGTCTGATGTGTAGTAACACCTCATGGGTGAATGAATGAGGAACACATGAATGATGACCTTACACTGAGGATGGGGTGAGAGAAAAACGGGGAGATACTAATGAAGGTGGGGCCACACTAGATGTATAACCAGTAGAAATTACGGGCTACATTGTCAAGATTTTAAAAAGTGAAATTACTACTTATTATCTGACAAAATGTCATTTCATAATTATCAGGAAAGATTTTACGAAGACATTGCCGGTTGGGGAGCTATTCTGAAAAGCCCACATAATCAAGCAGGGGCACCATCATGATCATCTGGAGGTGGACAGTGGCCAAGCAGCACGGCAGGCATAACCTCCAACACCAGTGTACCTGAAACCCCACCTGTCTCTCTAGGGGGTGCTCTGTCATCTGTTCAACACAGGCTCTAGCATCAGACTGACTCGACTGGAAGACCAACCCTGCCACTGAATTGCTGTAGAAACTTGGAAAAGCAATTTCCCCTCTATAGCTCACCTTCTATGGCTCTATACTGGGCAGATAACATTTATTTATAATATTTGAGGTTGTTATGAGGATAAAATAATAATACTACCGAACATGTATTGTTTAGTAAATGCTAGTCATGTTGTTCCTTCCCTTCTATTTTGCACGCACCTCTTTTATCCCTCACAACAAAACCTTGAAGTAAGTGCTATGATGATCTATCCAAAGATAGGCACAGGAGGATTCGTCCAAAGCCTCTTAGTGAGCGAGTGGCACAGATGGGGTACAGATCTCAGTAGTGGGGCTCCAGGTTCCATCATCTAACTGCTTCTTAATTCTTTCTCTCTGGGTATTTAATACATATAAAGTGATAAATATATAGTCAGTGTCAACTATTAATATTTCTATAAATTCTTTCCTATGCTACTGATGATTAATTGCAGTCTAGTAAATAAGGTTAAATGATAACGTGGCTGCTGCTAATACTACTACTAAGAATAATCCTGCCTGCTACAATTTGTTTACTCTGTACCAGGCACTGTGCTATTTTACTGGTACTCTCATTTTAGTACATGGTATCTAGCGTAGTATAATACTTCATTTAAATAGTAACAATAAAAATGTAAGTCATAATGAGCCAGCACCAAGGACTTCGTTTACTTCTATTATAATATTTTGTAGAGTGGTAGCTCATTTATTCCTCTTAAAGACCCTTGCAAGGAGGCACTTTTACTCGCCACTCTTTACAAATGAAACACTGAGACACAGAAATGTTAAGTGATTAACCTGACATCATGCAGCTAGTGAGTGGCAGAGATGGGTTTGGGACACAAGCAGTTACATCAGAGGGCATCCTCTTAATCGGCATCTGGAATCGAGGAGAAACTGAGCTCTGGGCAGGTTGTGGCAAGTCAGGATTTCCCTGCGTCAGTATTGGATGCGTTTAAAGCTAGCACCTGTTGTTTAGAGGAGGAATTGGATTCATTAGTACCTCATTTGGCCACACTGTCCTGAATTAAGAAATGCAGGTAAGAGCAACACCGTCGTCCGTACACTTCATTATCTACTTAGCAGGTACTCTGTGAGCACCGCTGTGGGCCATGCACTGGGCTTGCTGCGGCAGATCCAGCAGCAAGCAAGACAGATCCTGCCCCTGCTCCTTTTGTCCCACGAATATTCTCCAAGTGGTCCAGCTTCAATGATAGCCACAAACGGCTGGGCACAAGCTGCTCTGAGATATACAGCAGGCGACTGGATCTATTTAGGGACCCAGAAAGTCCAGCTTAAAGAGGGCATGTTGATAGAAGCCCTTCAGAGTGAGATCTTTATATACAGATGAAATATGGATACATATGTTAAAATTTAACTTTGGGAAAAGGAAGTGGGACGTCTCTATAAATGTAAAGAAATATGGTTGCCAAAGACAGTATTTTTCTGGCTGCATACAGTGAAGAGATAATAAAATGCAAAGATTGGAACATTCATCCTCCTGCCACTTTTAAATTAGTTAAGTAATTATCCCAGAAAATAATCTGTTTCAATGGGTTTATTTTATTATTGAAATAATATGGTTGCTTAATGCGATTACTGCAACCAGGTCATATAACTCACTGTGATTCCTAATCCAATTGAGTATAGCATCTTATTTGCACAGGGATATATTTGTGGGCCTTAAAACATTCTCTGTCCGTTTACCTCTGGGTCCTTCTCATAGATTATATATGTGTATATATGTATTATGCATTTAGGGAGTAATATCACATCCCTTGCCATGTATGCAGAATGGACTGAAGGAGTCGAGGTCAGGTTTCAGGTAGGCAGGCCAGGTGGAGGAAACATTGTAGAACCTCAATGTGAGGGAAGAAGGAGGAGGATGAGGACCAGTGGAAGCAGAGATCAGGCCATTGCTTAGCTATGCTTAACAGAAATTACGGACTGACTAGACATGACGTGGGGAAACAAGGGCGATCAAGAAGGGAGAACCTAGGGCAGCCCAGGTGGCTCAAGGGTTTAGCCCGCCTTTGGCCCAGGGCCTGATCCTGGAGGCCCAGGATCAAGTCCCACGTCGGGCTCCCTGCATGGAGCCTGCTTCTACCTCTGCCTGTTTCTCTGCCTCTCTCTGTGTGTCTCTCATGAATAAATAAATAAAATCTTTAAAATAAAAAAAGAAGGGAGAACCTAGGATGGCTCTCAGAATTTGAAATGTACTAACTGTGAATCAAATTATATTTTTCTTTTAGCTTCTAATTCTCTCCTTTTTTGTAAACTCCTATGGCATTTTATCTTCACCTCTTTTTAGCACATTCAACTTTTCACAGACTCACATACATTTGCATTCACACACACACACACACACACACACACACATGCCACATATGTGTAGTTACTGTGACATTCAGACTGTGCATACCCCCAGGGTAAAATATCTCTATCTGCTTTTCTCTTCTCTTCTCTCCAAAACTCAGAGCCAGCAGTGCCTGCTGCAAAAGAGACTAACTTTTCCTAAATACTGTCTACTATGCTCAGTTTCTTTCATCCACCATTTATTATTATTAGTAGTAGTAGTAGTAGTAGTAGTAGTATCACAACAATTCTAATAAATACGGTAATCCCTTTGTTTTGTCAATGGACTAACCCAGATGATTCATCATTAAGTACCTTTCCCAAGGTCACAGTTACCAATGGTAGAGTGAGGATTTGAACCTAGAATTGTCTGAGTTCAAATACCTGATCCTCTATACTCCAGCAGGATGTCTTCCCTTATTTCCCTTGTATTTTCTACTTCCAGTCGGTGTCATTCTCTGTCATGCTACGTCATCTTCCATCATTCTTGAACAGAGATGCAAATGGTGTTCGCTTATATGTTTCTCATCTTTTACTTAAAGGCTGTGTTGCCTCCCTCCTTGTATTTCCCCCTGGGGGTGAGGCGGGCGAGTCCCAATCATTACCTTGGAAATCTCACATATTTCAACAGTAGCAGTATAGGGTAAGTCACTGTCGACTGATGTATCCCATTCTTACTATCAATTTCTATGTAGCAGTCAATAAGTTCATTGTTTTAGAACTGAAAGTCCTTCCTAAGAGAAAGATGACTCATGTACCAACGAACAAAGGAGTATTTACGGAGCTGAAGTAATTGAACACAAGTTGGATACATACTGAATGTTGACCTTTAAATGACAAAGCAAGACCACACATAGTCACCAAGCCACACAGGGACAAGAAAATTACCTTAAAAGTTTTCAAAGCCACAATCAATGACTTGGCATATGCCGGGAAATATATGGATCCCCTTAGGAGAAAATGCATCCTTCTCAATAAAACTTCATCTGGTTTGCCAGAAGCTATCTTAGGTCATTTTTGTTCATCCTATCCCAAAGTACACAAGTTGATAAGGCTTGCATCTGAGCCTCACAGAGAGATCTGGGGCTTATAAGAAAGGACCTCTGTGTAGATGCTGATGGCCACGAAAATGTAACAAACATTCCTATTAAACCACTTTTCTGTTTCTTCATATTGTCCCCACCTATTTATTTCTCAGAGCAACAGCTTCTGAGGTCTGTTAAAACCACAAAGAAAGAGAATTTTCTTTTTTTCCTTTTGAAACATTGTGCCTTTCGCACCAGGCTCAGAAACTACTCTTCAAGTGGTGCTAGTTGATGGAAGTCAACATTCAAAGAATTCCGACATGTCTCCTCAAGACCAGGTGGGCAGACAAAAGAGAAGGTCTAATTCCTGTGTCGCTTTTTAGGGAGGCCTAACCAAATAGTATCAAGTTGAACATTTTTCTTGTCTCTCTGAACAGGAAAGCAAATTTCCAAGGCTGTCTCCATTGCACATTTCTTGATTTTCTTGGACAGATGTTTGAATGCTCTTTGCGCAAAAATTATTTAAGTATTGCACAAACGATCTCTAGAACTTATTCTTTTTGCATAATTGAGACATTATGCTCATTGATAATCAACATGAAATGTAGATTTATTTTCCAAGCTATAGATTCATAGTAACTTGATATGTGAATTTATGGATTTACTACAGGGGCAATATCATGTAAGTGAAAAGAGAAGAGTTTCATGACATCTTAAGATGATTTTTTATTTATTTATTTATTTATTTATTCTTTAAGATGTTTTAAATTCTGGGTTTGACACTTTCTACTTATGTGATCCTAGGAAAGCTGCGTAAAGTCTGTAAATCAGCTTTGTCTATGATACCTTCCAATTCTTATATTCCATGCTGCAATGAAGAAGTCAATTGATAGATTTTTAAAAGTATTTAAGTATTCAGCTACATGTCTAACATAATAGAAACAGACATTTAGCCAACACTTGGATTTTTTAAACTCATGTTTTATTTCTAACTTTTGTTTAATTGGGATACAGATATGCATGTCTTTATAACACCAAATATTGAAATCTCACAAATATAGTGAGGCATAGTATAAGATTGGATTTTGGATACAAACTACCAAAAATATGAATTCTAAATTCTTAATTTAGCATCTAAGTGAGCTGGAGAAAGACATCTAAATACTTTAGGGCCTGTTTTTTTCTGGTTTGCAAAGAGATGATGCCAAGACCAATCTTACTTGACAATGTGGAACTAAAGTTTGTGTGTTCCATGAGAATCGCCAATTTGCTCTTTACACTGATGTAACTAACCTCCAGAATTTAGGGCAAAGCAGGAATTCAAATATTTATAAATTCTTGAATGATTTAATGAGACAATATATAAGTACCAACTGACACATAATAATCTCCATAACACTATTTTCTCCCTAAGCCCATAAAGGAAAAGTGCCATTAATCATCTTAAACAATGTATTTCCTTAATAAACAGGGCAAAGATGGACATCTTTTTTGTAGTAATAAATGACTTGGAAAGTCTGATCATACCAGCCGATTTGGGAATTTCTATTAATCTAAACCATCTGTTTGCCATATATACCCACTCTTTTATTCCAGACACCCTTTTACTCCCACCTATCACCTTTGCCTGCTTAATATTTTATCATAGTGTGTATTGCTTTCTACCATACTAAATAATTTACTTCTCTCTCTCTCTCTCTCTCTCTCTCTCTCTCTCTCTCTCTTCCCCTTTGTTTAAAAGCAGGGTATTGGGATCCCTGGGTGGCGCAGCGGTTTGGCGCCTGCCTTTGGCCCAGGGCGCGATCCTGGAGACCCGGGATCGAATCCCACATCGGGCTCCCGGTGCATGGAGCCTGCTTCTTCCTCCGCCTGTGTCTCTGCCTCTCTCTCTCTCTGTGACTATCATAAAAAAAAAAAAAAAAAAACCATTATAAAAGCAGGGTATTTGTTGTTTTTTTTTTCCCTACTGCTTTACCTCCAGGAAATGGACCACAGTAGGTGCTCAAAAAATATTTGCTGAAGGAAATAATTAGTCAAAGAATATTGGTATTCTTTAAAAAAGGTTATTCAAATCCCTTACATATTTTTCTAGTGCACATTTCCCATCATCAGGATTAGGGAGCTCTAGGTACATGTTCCATAATTTTCGTCCCATGTCCAAGGCAGGTGCTATTAATTGGCCAGTGCTCTTTCCTTCAGGATATGACCCCACATCCTTTGCAGCCCTTTCAGTGCTCGAGGTAGCCACTTCCCATAGATTAGACTATCCCCTTAAGATGGAAACACCAGCGCCTCCCAAAGTCTTACTCTCTCTCCTTCCTTTATACTTTTTTTCTTCTTACCATTTGTTTTACTTCTGATTTTTCTTAGGAGTTAGGCTATTAAGTTTATATAGCCTAAAATTAGGCAGAGGGCATGGCAGTGCAGTAGGAAGGGAACTTCCGAATCAATTCTGACTAGGTCACCACTTTGCTTTAAGACACAGAAAACCAAAAGGCTCACACCTCATCACATGTGAGGCAGCATTCTGAGCTAACAGTTTCTTAAATATCAAGAAGCTCAAGGTGGATGTGGTATTTGAGTGAAGTAAAATGAGACAAAAGAGAGACCAAAACAAGTTGCTTGTTACAAATATCATTAGAAGTATTAATATCCAGGATATGTAAAGAATTTATAAAATTCAAAAACACAGAGACAAAACTCCTCATTTTTAAAATGTACAAATAAATGGTAAAGGCTTTTAAAATAAAAAGAAAAAAATGTGGCAATAAACATGAGGCCGTAAAAAGATCAACCTCATTAGTAATCTTTTAACTACAAGGAGACATAATTTCCCACCCCTCTGACTGGCAAGGGTCCATAATCTCAAGTGACTATTAGGATGCAGAGAGAAAAAAATTTGTGCAGATAGGAATGAAAATTGGTTTAAAAACTTTGCAAAGGAAATCTGCATTATCTAGTATAGCATAGAAAGTGGCCAGCAATTCCACTGCTGAAAAGTATAGAGATATTCTTGCCTCAGTGCCCCAGGAAACATGTTTAAGTATGTTCACATATAACAAATAGAGAACGGAGCCAATCAAAAACCTACAAGGGTGAGAAGAGTTGATGCTTAAGGAGATAAATTAGGATAGTTACACAATAGAATACTACATAGATGTAAGAAATAGTGTACTGCACATGACATGGCCCTTCTCAGACATGATGTTGAGTGGAAACAGTAAGCTGTAGAAGAAAAAATAAAAACATCCTTTTATGTAGAATTCTACAACATGAACAACTAAAAAAGAAACTTTGCACACATTGCAAATATTTCTAGAGAATAAAGAAGAAAAGAAAGAAGAAAGAAAGGAAGAAAGAAAAACGAAAGAAGAAAGAAATAAGGAGAAAGAAAGAAAGAAAGAAAGAAAGAAAGAAAGAAAGAAAGAAGAAAGAAAGAAAGAAAGAAAGAAAGAAAGAAAGAAAGAAAGAAAGAAAGGATGGGAGGAAAGGGAGTGGTGTGCCTGGGTGGCTCAGTGGGTTGTGTCTCACCCAATTTTGGCTCAACCATGATCTCAGGGATGATAGTTTCCAGTTGACCAAATTCTTAAGCATAGTTTTTGTAATTAACCTAAATCCCTCATGAGAGGGCAGTATGGGTGACCCTGACCTCCTTTGAGGCAGGAACACTGAAATCTAAGGAGATTAAATTTGTAGACATTAGCTGCTGAGCTGGACAAGAGCTCACATCAGCTGATCCTTGAACAAGGTTTGGAGTGCCAAACCCTACATGGCTGAAAATCCATGTATAATTTTTGCCTTCCCCGAAGCTTAACTATTAATGAGCTTACTGTTGACTGAAGCCTTACCAATAACAAACACATTAACACATATTTCATATTCTGTATGTATTATATACTGTATTCTTACAATCAAGTAAACTAGAGAAAAGAAAATGTTCCTTAAAAAAATCACAAAGAAGAGAAAATACATTTACAGGACCGCATGTATTAAAAAATATCCACATATAAATGGACCCACACTATTCCAACCTGTGTTGAGAGTCAACTGGAAAAAAAGTCAAATGTTCTTTTCATCTTTTCGTATTCTTCATAAATTCATCTCAATGACTTTTTCCCCCGTGGATTGAAACTAATGTTCATTATATGCTTACAAGGATTTACTAAATTTATGTGGAATTGAGAACAGCTTAATGGTGTTAAAAATTCTATTGCATTTGCTAATTATATTAATATGTGTTAGACAGGAGGAAAGGAGCATGTGAATATTCACAAAGAAGAGAAGGATGATGTGAAGAAGCTAACGATGCATTTGGGGGTTTGCTCAATCCCAGTTTCCAACACTGGTGTTGGTGTCAGTATATTCTGGTTCAAATTAACTCAACTCATGCACAATTGCTGAAAGAATGGGTTGCACTGCTGGGTTTAATAGAGACATAATGACTTGCATTTGGGGTGGCTATTTTGAAATCAAATGTGAAAAGAGACTTTGTTTGCCTTTCTCAGTTTTGCCCCAGTGTGAGGCCACAGGTCATCATCATTTGTTATTTTCGCTCCGCTGCTTTAATCGGCATTCAACAACAGCAGCAACTAACTTCTTTCAGCATTATTTTCTCAGTGGCTCTGCAGCAAGCATTTGGATTTCTAAGATGCTGTGTTCCCTAAATTCTCTGAAAAGGACACATTATATCTCGTAGGTTACTATGCAAAGGTGAGCAAGGTGTGACTCCTGCTCTGGAGATTAATGGGAATGCAAAGGCAGATCAGGGCTCGAATGAGGTATGAGAGGTGGAGAACAGGCTGCTGTGCCTAGTTATTACTGCGAGAGGTCAGGTTAGGCACACGGTAAGTCCTTGAAATGTGTTAGTAAGAGCAAAAAAGTACCTCTTTGTGGTGGATATTTTCATCAGTTCCAGGAAACTGGAACTGAGAGAGGGTGAATTGTATTGCCCAGGTCACACATTGTTAATAACCAGCAGAAACGGATCATGAACTCTAGCAGTTTCCTTGGTGTTTATATGTTATCCCTGTGAAACTGAAAGCACATTGTCTCTATTTTGTTGCACGTGATTTACCTTAAACTTAAGACTGTCAAATGCACAGTAGAGATTTTATGAATTTTTGTGCTATAAATGAATGAATGAATGAGTCCACAACCTCTGTAGATGGTACCCTGCAAAGTTGACTTGGCCCTCTTAAGAACCTCTTGGACGTCTTGCCAATAATCCCATCATCAGGGGCAGGAAAGCACAACCAGCCTTCCTTTTATGCCTGCTTAACCCAAGCCCTATTCTGCTGCAGGTGGATTGAGCTTAAGTCTAGATGGTAGTATTATTTGACAAATTCAACAAGTTTTCATTGATTACTTCCAATGTGCTGAGGACTTTGACAGGAACTATGGACACAACAGGAACTGTTGACGTATGGGATCAGAAAGATAAACTAGGAAAACATCTCTGTAAAATGATACTCATGCCAGAAACCAGGAGCAGTATCCTTAAGATGAGGAGGGCAGAGAGAACCTCAAAGGAGGGAATCCAACCAGTCATCAGAATTCCGTCTTAAGTTTTTCAGTGCACTTAAGCCTTCCTCTTTCTGGTTGCTTTGCACTGTCCATAGCTTTGTTCCATTTATGGATAAACGTTTCTGCCTCTTGGAGAAGCCCTTAAATCCCTTTGCCTTTCCCAAAATTACCTTGATTTGCCTCCCTGGTTCCTAACCTTAGACTACGGTGACTGTGACTAAACACAAAACAGAAAAACTAACACAAGGAATTCCCATATCCCCATCACACAGTCCCACATCATCAACATTTTGTCAATCTTGCTTTATCTATCCCCTCTCTACGTTCCCAGCCCTTGACTATTTTTAAAAACAAATCACAAATATCACACTATTTCAATTGTGAATACTGTGGTATGTATCACTGTCATTAAGATCCCCCCCTTTTGTTTTTATCACTTGCTCATCTCAGATTTTTGGTCTAAATCCTTGTAACAAAGGCTGGGAACTAAGCAAACCTATGTCAGCTCACAATTGGCAGACTCAGAAATCACTTCTCATTCATTGTCTTTGGAATAAACCCTCTCTTTTGGGGTGAGATTTTTCCTAGGAGGTTGACCTTATTCTTTCATAGAAATCTTTTGTTGGACTGACTCTTTATTCCATATTTCCCAGTCATTTACTGAATCCTTGAAGATACATATCTCTCCTGAAACTGGGAATTCTTAAACTGAGAATTCTGTGTCATAAGAATTTAATGGAATGATGTACCCACTAGGGTTTCTGTGGTTAGAAACAGTACCGGGAAAGAGGTAGACCTAGGATTTCTTGAAAGTGACATCAGGCAAATGGAATCTTGTCATCAATTGTGATATGCTGAATATTTACATATAATAAAGATCCTACTTCACCTGGTGGGTGGGGCCAAGCTGAGAGGGCTGTCTGAGGCAAACATTTGAAAGAATCATTCAAGACTGCTGCCTATCCAGGACTTCTGACCCATGGCCTACAAGTGGCAATCTGATGTGGCATAAATATTAGATGGTGACAAATAACACTGACATTTTGTCAGAAGCAAAGACATGACTCAGACCCAGCAACTTGGCAGAGATGAGTGCCGGCGTTTGGTGACAAATAGTTTGAATCTGACAGCATGCTTCACTGCATGGACTTTCATCCATCACAGAGATGTTTTTTAAAAAAATCACAGAGCACAAAACACGCAACACTCACAACTGGGTGACAGGGAGTGGAGGCTGAGAAAAAGGCAAGTCAGAGGCAGTGCCGGAGACAGCCTGGATTGCCTAACAGCCACTCTCATTCTATTTTAAGACTTCCATTTTTCACCATTCTCACACTTCACAATTCAGAAGTGTATGTATTGGTCCTTTGCTTAACATCACAAAACCGAAGAGTGTTGGGGGGAATGAGTGGTTGAAGTGGTGACCTAAGCCCCAAACCTGATCATCAAAGGGGTTAAGACTTGGCACATAGGCATTTTGGAGGTAAATATATACAGATATTTACATATATTGCATATGTATGTAAACAAATATTATGTATAAATGTACACAAATTATACATACATATATACATATAAATGGTATATAAATATACATCCAAATATATAAAGATGTCATACAGCTCAGTAGCAAAAAAGAAATATATATTTAAAACAATCTGATTAAAATCTGCCCAGAAGAACTGAATAGATATCCTTTTTTTTTTAAGATGTTATTATTTATTTGAAAGAGAGAAAGCACATGCATGAGTGAGGGGAGGAAGGTGGAGGGGGGGTGGTGGTGGCAAGCAGACTCTGCAGTGAGCATGGAGCCCAGTGCGAGGCTTGATCCCAAGACCCTGGGATCATGACCTGAGCTGAAACCAAGCATTGGATGCTTAAGCAACTGTGCCACCCAGGTACCCAATGAATAGACATTTTTCTAAAGGCAGCATACAAATAGCTAAAAGATACATTAGAAGGTGCTCAACATAACTAATCATTAAGGAAATGCTGCTGTAAGTATATATCAAACCATGCTAAAGGGGATCCGCGGGTGGCTCAGTGGTTTAGCGCCTGCCTTCGGCCCAAGGCGTGATCCTGGAGTCTCAGGATCGAGTCCCACATTGGGGTCCCTGCATGGAGCCTGCTTCTGCTTCTCCCTCTGCCTCTCTCTCTCTCTCTCTCTCTCTCTCTGTGTCTCTCATGAATAAATAAATAAAATCTTTAAAGAAAAAAAAACATGCTAAGGTATCGCCTCATGACAATTAGAATGGCTATCAACAAGAGGACAAGTGACAAGAAGTGTTGGCTAGAATGTGAAGAAAAGGGAACTCTCGTGTATTCTCAGTAGGAATATAAATTGGTGCAGCCTCTATGGACAGTAACATTAAAAGTAGAACTACCGTAAATTCCAGCAATCCCACTTCTAGTTGTATATCTGAAGGAAACTAAATCACTATCTTAAAGAGACATTTGCACCTTTGTGTTCATCATAGCATTATTTACAATAGCCAAGGAATGTAAATAACCTAAATGTCCACTGATGGATGAATGGAAAGAAAAGGTGGAGTGTATATATATATATATATATATATATATTATTCAACCATAAAGAAGAAAATCCTGCCATTTGCAACATCGTGGATTGACCTTGGAGGCATTATGCTGGGTGAGACCAGTCATTCAGAGAAAGACAAATATTGCATCTTCTCCCTTATATGTGGAATCTAGGCAAATAAACAAACTCAGAGATACAAAGAAAAGATTGATGATTGCCTGAGGTGTGGGGTACAGGCAGGGGGGGTGGGAGGGGAACAGGTGAAGGTGGTTAAAAGGTACAAAAGAGACTTGACCTAGATGTTGTTTGCAAATATGTGTATATTTACATGTATATGCAAATATATACTTTTTTCATAAAAGCATATTATATGTTGTATAAGATGATCTGCTAACCTGATAGCACGATCTGCTGATCTTGCAGCTTAATAGAAGTTGGTCATGATGCAGTGAGATGCACGTTGGTCTTCGCCTTAGAAAGCCCTAGTTTGGGGATCCCTGGGTGGCGCAGCCGTTTGGCGCCTGCCTTTGGCCCAGGGCATGATCCTGGAGACCCGGGATCGAATCCCACGTCGGGCTCCCAGTGCATGGAGCCTGCTTCTCCCTCTGCCTATGTCTCTGCCTCTCTCTCTCTCTCTGTGACTATCATAAATAAAAAAAAAAAGCCCTAGTTTGTGTCACACATCAGCTTGGGATTAGCCTCTTTCCCTAATCCTTGGTTTTCTCACTTGTTCATTCATATATCAAATATTTATTGAGCACTCTTAGTGTGGTATCCACCGTCCTTGTTGCTAGTAATACAGTGGTAAACATGAGAAGGATGGCCTCTGCTCTAGTAAGATTCCAGCGGCGTCACACGAAACATGAGCAAGTCAAAAAATAAAAAGTCAAGGTAGGTTTGTGCTCTCCACTCTGTGGACACTAATATAAGGTAAACTGAAAATAATCAGACCATATTGAGGAATCTACTTCAGATTGGCTGGATGAGAGGAAGTCTCTGAAGGGGTGATGGCTTTGCCTAGACTTTGACAATGAGAAGTCCCAACCATGAGAAGACAAGAAGAAAGGAAATTCCATGCCAGAGGAAAGGTTCCTTAGAACATGTAGCATCAATGAAATAAAGGGAAGGCTAATCCCTGCTGGAATACCTTCTCAAAATGAGATTCCTGGGAACACAGAGTTAATAAGTGTGAGAGCGTTCCTCCCTTGTGCAGTGAGCGCCCCTTGAAGGAATGCCTTCAATACACATGTGAAAGAAATCTAATCAGCGTGCAAATTTATCATTTACCAATAAGTTATGTCTTAAATAGTTGGAGCCCACCGTGAAATGGCACAGCGCTGAGAACTTTTACTGAGCTATTCCTTTCATCAGTAACCTGGGAGGTCTTGGTGTTGGTTCTTGTCCGGATACAAACCCTTTCAGGAACGAGTTGCTTTTAGGTGCATCCTAGGGGAAAGGAGACATGCATTACATTGTGAATCTGAAGATTTTTTTTTTTCAACGTTGATAAGCATTTGATTTTTCTGTTACTGTTGCAGGTATTGATCCTAGGATTAGAAAGAATCAAACTCTAATTCTCTGAGGCATGTTACACAACCCAAGTGTTGTATATCCTCAGAAGTGCTGAGACTCAATATTGGTGTTATTACTGAAGGCATATTTACTCTAGACTTACACCTGTCCCTTATCCCTCTTCTCCAATTTAAACCATGCTCTACATAGACACCGCAATGCATTTCCAAAGACCACATTTAAATCATACCCTTTTTGGGGCACCTGGGTGGCTCAGTGCTTAAGCGACTGCCTCTGACTCAGGTTGTGATCCCAGGGTCCTGGGATCAAATCCTGCAATCGGCTTCCCACAGGGAGCCTACATCTCCTTCTGCCATTGTCTCTGCCTCTCTCTGTGCCTCTCATGAATAAATAAAATCTTTAAAAATAAATAAATAAATTATATCTTTTTCTGTTTCATATCAAAATCTTTCAAAGGCTTCATAATTTTGTAGGTAGAATTCATTCAACATTTAATTAAAAAAAAAAAAAAAACACTGTTCTAAGTATGTAATAAGGACCAAACACTGTAGTTGATTATAATGATGCATCAATGAATAAGCTGCACACTGTCCTTGTCATCAAGGAGCTTTTATTCCTGTGGAATAGATGTTAAACCAAGCAGCAACGTCATAATAATGACAATAAATAATAGTAAATGACAATAAATGAACACTGTATCAAAAGTAACATCAAACCTCCTCTAAAACAAACTATAATAAATGTAGAAAATACATAAATGTAGAACACGTTCAGAACTTAACATGGTAAGGGAGTTTATGGTGGTGGAGAGTTATTTCTGCCAAACGCTGGCTGTTACTGTCTCCTGTTATATAAAAAGCCATCAACGATGTGGTGGCTTAAAACAGTTCATTTGTTCATAGTTATTTGGATCAGCGATTAGGGCTGAACTCAGTTGGTCGGTTCTCCTCTTGACCTAGTCTGGAGTCCCTCACGAGACTGCAAATGTCTAGCAGCTCAGATCAAACTTGGAGAATCTCGGGTATACCCGTGCATGCATACCTTGCAGTTGGAGCTGGTGTGAAGGTTATAGGTAAAGTAACATCACTTCTGCAGCTTTAAGCAAGTCACAAATTCAGTCCAGTTTCAAGGAGTGGGGAAATAGATTGAACTTCTTGATGGAAGGAGAAAGCATGTTTGGTCATGTGTAATCTACTTTAGAAAAGGGGCTTTATTCTTCCGGTAACTTAACTTACTCAACTGTAGTGTGAAGAAATAATATCTGCTTCTCAAGATACTCATTATGATCAGATGATGTAAAGAGTGCAAAGCACTGGATATATATAGTATGCATTCAAAAAATGATAGCGAGATATTTGGTATCTATTTCATACTCAGAAAATAATATGTCACTCTCTACCCACTCCCATCTACTGAGAAACTATTGTGTGTAACTATGAGGAATGCTATGAAGAAGAAAATAAGATCCCTTTCCTTAAGAATCTCTTAACTAAATGATGCTCAGATATCTTTCACTGGTAAACGACATGGGAAAAGATCATAATTAACAAATTGCATGTGCAGTCAAATTTTCTTGTTGCATGTTTTATTACTTTGATTTCTGATCTGTGTCTGTGATCCAGTTCATCATTTTATACAATCAGATCTTTTCAAGAAGTGAACCCATCTTTCACAGCATCATTCATTTAGCATTCATTGATTTTCTTACTGATTCCTGCAGCAAAATTTTACTAAACATACATCTGGTGAAATGGTGCAAAGGGCTGGTGATAGACGGATGAGTCAAATACATCAGGGACCTTAAAGGAAAACCTGATTTTCGATAGGGAGGCAGAGGAGGAGTAAGAAATGATAGCACAGGTTGGAAAGGGTTATAATAGAAGAATGCAAGCGTTATTCTTGGCCCATCCCAAAGAGATAGCACCTGGATTAACTATTGGAGGATTTTAGTTGAGCAAAAAAAAAAGGGGGGGGGGTAGGTAAAAATCTTATTATGCAGCAGTAAGTGCAAGAAAATAGCAATCTGAGAACTAATGGTTGTACAATGAGGACCACCAGTTCAGTTAAGTGGCAGGATAAGGGACTGATGAACTAGAGTAGGGGGAGCAAAGTGTGAGAGCAGAGTCTAGAAGAGGAAATGTGAGTCACACAACTTTGAATGCCCCATGAAGGCTTGTCATGGATTTCATCTTGAGATAAGAGTTTGAAGTTTTTTCCCCCTCATCTACTGAAATTCTTTTCAAAAATCTTATATGAGGCCAAAGATCAACATTAAAAAAAAAAGATTTTATTTATTCATGGGAGACAGAGAGGCAGAGACCTAGGCAGAGGGAGAAGCAGGCTGCCTGCGAGGAGCCTGATCTCTGACTCGATCCCAATATCCCCGGGATGATGGCCTGAGCAATTGCTCAACCACTGAGCCACCCAGACATCCCAAAGATCAACATTTTCATTCATCCTCATAAAAACATGAGGGTTCCAAAAAAAAAAAAGAGAGAGTTCCTCAGGAAATTTCCTCCCTTCCTTCTTTCCTTCCTTCCTTCCCTCCTTCCTTTTTATTCCTTCCCTCCTTCCTTTTTCTTTTTCTTTCTTTCTTTCTTTCTTTCTTTCTTTCTTTCTTTCTTTCTTTCTTTCTTTCTTACTTCTTTCTTCTTTCTTTCATTTTCTTTCTTTCTTTCTTTCTTTCTTTCTCTTTCTTTCTTTCTTTCTTTCTTTCTTTCTTTCTTTCTTTTTTTCTTTCTTTCTTAGTAGACTTCATGTCTAGTATGAAGCCTAATTTGGGGCTTGAACTCATAACCCTGAGATCAAGACCTGAGCTAAAATCAAAAGTCAGATGCTTAACTAAGCCATCTAGGTACCTCCCCCTGCCTCTGGAAATTCTGATAAAATTGAATTTTATATATAGTACATTCATCTCCCCCTCTTTATCTTGTATTCCATTGTACCCTCTTCTTTCTACATCATCCCATCCCACAAGCATTTATTGAATTCAGGCACCATGCAATAGACTTTTAAATACAACTTCTTGATATGTGTCTGGGGCTCTTGTCTTCCAAATCAAGCCAGCTCTTTCAAATGTTCTACTTTTGCATATGAAGTTCTGTCAGAGATGATAATTTGCCTTTTTCCACACTAAGTCATCTTACTCAAGACTCAGTTCAAACTTTATTTTGTTCTATGACTATTTCTCTGGGGCTCCAGAAAGTTAACCCCACCTCACATCTCACTACATCTGCAGCTGTATTACCACATTGTATGGAAACTATTCTGGCAAAGGGCATATACTTGTTCAGACAAGTACCCTGACATGCACACCCACACACCAGCATACAGATGGCACAAAGACCAAATGCCCTCAGTTACTGTGAGATCTTGTTGAACCATATGTGTACTTGGAATGTCAGTGTTTTCATCTACAGAGGGGGAGATGTTGAAATGGTGAGCTTTTTATCCTCAACACCAGGATCCTGTAAGTGAGACGTCGTGTGACATGTTCTTTACACTATATGCATATGGAGGCTATGCTCATCTGATATATTCAAAATATTAATATTCTTATTCAAGGGTACTAAAAGGAAAATAATCGGAGAAGACCAAAATATCTACCAGACCCAGTTGTGTGGCAGGTGACTACTACACAGGGAGAAATTGTTGTCTTTGAGGTGTTGTGCCAATTTCAGAAAGTGATTAACGTGAAGGTTGAGAGACATGGCACACTAATTAGAATGCCCTCTGCTTGGCTAATTCTCTTTTGTTCTTTCTTTTTCCCACATAAGAATCTACTTAGGAAAAGCTGCTAAGAACTTGGCTGTAAGTTTGACTGGCACATAACTTTATTATCCTAAAGGGTGGCTAATTGAGAGATACACTGCTTCAGACAGCTTGTGGCAATTACTGCCTCTCTTGCTCATCTCCTTCTGACATCTGATATTTTATGAAAATTTGGGGGTCTCAGAGAACATATGTTAGCGTTTATTTTTTTTCAGGTGAGCTTTTTTAAGTTTAAAGAGACACCTTAAGGTGGGCGACCTTGCCAGCAGTCTGGCCATGTTGATCATTTTGAAACCATTCAATACACTATGACAGCTTCAGTTTGATGGGTCTTCTAGGACAAAAATAGAGAGAGAGTGAGAGAGAGAGACTTTTGGAGTCACTAGGCCAAGAGTTTAAATCTCCTTTCCATTGTTTACCAATTCTTTTAACCTTGGGAAAATTTCAAATACTTCTGGTCTCTATTGTCTACATCTATACAATGAAGATTCTAATACTCACCATGGAGATTTATTATGAAAATGAAATGAGAGATGGATATGATACATTTATTATATCATCTAGCGCACAGTTGCCTCTCATAGACACCTTCCCCTTAGAATCCATGTTGCCTTACAGACATATTAGTAATTAAGTTCCTCAGCAAGAGAAATCATATTATCAATGAATGACATACCTAATAATATATACATTAGCATGAACTGGAACAGCGAACATCAGAGCTCTTTTTTTGTTCATTCAATTGTTGTTTGTTTGAATGCAATTTAGGATAAGGTAGTGCATGAATGCCAAATTCTTTATTTAAAAAATCATAATTTGTAAAAACAGTGAGGATGGGTGACTTCATAGCTAATCAAGGACAAGGGACCAGGAATCCTGACCATTCATCCAGAATCCTTCAATTTTGCTGCAGTGGCACTGATACTTCAGATTAAGCAAACCCAGGGCCAAAATGGGAGAAAAGCCTGGAAACTGAGCAAAAGCCAGGGAGTAGCAGGCCTCTACAAGGAAGGGAAGAAACTGCTACTTGAGCCTTATTCTTGGGTCTCACTCCCATAGCCTCAGCATCCTCACCCTTAAGCTTCCTCTGCATCTGTCCTCATTGTTGGAGGTGTTGGCAGTCCTCTGTTGTACATATGGTAGCGCCCGTCCTAATTTGCTTACCCAAACAGGGCAGTTGACCTGATAACTAATATAGGAAATCACTCATTCCATTGTATTTCATGCCTTGTTCTATTATAGAACCCACTAGACTGAATAATATTTGTCCATTTCTATGTCCCAGTCTTCCACCTCACTGTGGTCTCCTCAACATGAAAAATATGTTTTGGGATCCCTGAGTGGCTGAGCGGTTTAGCGCCTGCCTTTGGCCCAGAGCGCGATCCTGGGGTCCCGGGATGGAGTCCTGCATCAGGCTTGTGGCATGGACCCTGCTTCTTCCTCTGCCTGTGTCTCTGCCTCTCTCTCTCTCTCTATTTCTCTCTCTCTGTTTATCATGAATAAATAAATAAATAAATCTTAAAAAAAAAGAAAAAGAAAAATGTGTTTTATCTTTGGCCACATGTGGCTTCCAACTCGTGGTAGGAGCCCAATTATGTTTGTCAAATGAATAAATAAAAATAAGTGGATGGAAAAGTGCATTAAGAGCCATGACATGCTCTCTAAGGAAATTTCAACCTCTGATTTTTCATAATTCTACTATGCTCTCTTTATTTTTTTATAAATTTATTTTTTATTGGTGTTCAATTTGCCAACATATAGCATAAAACCCAGTGCTCATCCATCAAGTGTCTCCTCAGTGCCTGCCACCCAGTCACCCCCACCCCCCGCCCACCTCCCTTTCTACCACCCCTAGTTCGTTTCCCAGAGTTAGGAGTCTCTCATGTTCTGTCTCCCTCCCTGATCTTCACTCATTTTTCTCCTTTCACCTTTATCCCCTTTCACTATTTTTTATATTCCCCAAATGAATGAGACCTTATAATGTTTGTCCTTCTCCGATTGACTTACTTCACTCAGCATAATACCCTCCAGTTCCATTCATGTCGAAGCAAATGGTGGGTATCTGTCATTTCTAATGGCTGAGGAATATTCCATTGTATACATAAACCACATCTTCTTTATCCATTCATCTGTCCATGGACACCAAGGCTCCTTCCACAGTTTGGCTATTGTGGACATTGCTACTAGAAACATCGGGGTGCAGGTACCCCTGCATCTATATCTTTGGGGTAAATCCCCAGCAGTGCAATTGCTGGGTCGTAGGGCAGGTCTATTTTTAACTCTTTGAGGAACCTCCACACAGTTTTCCAGAGTGGCTGCACCAGGTCACATTCCCACCAACAGTGCAGGAGGGTTCCCCTTTCTCCGCATCCTCTCCAACATTTGTGGTTTCCTGCCTTGTTAATTTTCCCCATTCTCACTGGTGTCAGGTGGGATCTCATTGTGGTTTGGATTTGTATTTCCCTGATGGCAAGTGATGCGGAGAATTTCCTCATGTGCTTGTTGGCCATGTCTATGTCTTCCTCTGTGAGATTTCTGTTCATGTCTTTTTAGATATATGTATAAAATTTGGTGGGGAACCAATCATTATTCACTGAGGGCCAGTATGTAGAACAAAATCTGGTTGAATTTTCTTCTGATCTGAAGAGTTAGGTAGTTTCATTCTTGTTTTGCCTAGAAGGAAAAGAAAACTCAGAAAAAAAAAAAAAAAATGGACACAGGGTTAACTTCAGAAAATCTGTTTCCAATGTTTGTGCCAGTAATGATGGAATATCCTTGATTGGTTTGCAATTTGTGGAGCTATTTTGCAAGGCGATTCCTGATACTCCAATGATATGGATAGCTTGGCATCCATGTGATAGCACTAGCACAAAAGATCAATAATTTCAAAATGTTATGCTTCCATTTTATGTTTTCATTTTGAAAGAGGATTTTTTTTTCCCCCTTCACCTCTGACTTTCTTTTTATCTTCTGGGAAAATTCTTATCCTTCTTACCAACTGAGGGTAGTTTACTTCTTAGCTGAAGGAGTCTTGAATAGAAGCTTATGGCCACTAGCAAGGAAGATAAAATCAAAAGCAAATAAATTCACAGGTAAATACAGAGATAACTACTTTAGTCTCACATCATAGTTTATGTTAATCCCCTTGACAGCACCCTCTTCCCCACTGGGACTCAACTACCACCCTTTGTCTTGTGTGGCTACTTCAACACAGTCTATTTCTTCTGCTTAGAATGTCCACATTCCATGTTGCTTCTTCTCATTTACCATAATGATCCTTATTCATTTAGCCTTAGCTTTATCTATTCTACAAAGTATTATCTATCATCTCCTTGCCTGATTTAGCTCTCCCCCTCTGCATGACTTTGCATTTCTCTGTCTTTACCTTTACATTTGGCATGCTATGTTATAATTATCTATGAGTCTGTATCGACTAATAGAATGAGAATTCTTATAAGTGTGGACCTATTCTTGCCTTTATCCTTGATGACAATCATAGTGTTCAGCACACATCTATTACAGAATTGTGGTGTTACAGAAATGTGGTGGACAAGAGAAAAGTAGGAGAGGAGAAAGTAAACAAATAGGAAAAATAAGTCACAGAATGAAAGCACAATACCTAAGATAATAGGGAATGCATGTCTCAGCAGCCAATCCCATTGCCTTGGTGCTTTGACAGAAGTCCCTTTGTAATTTGAAACACAGTCCATCTCCTTCAAAAATGGACACTTTAGTCCTCGTTCTATCTCTTAACTATTTGATTACAGATATTAAGAAAACAATGTTGACTTTCTGAATTACCCTCCCTAAGCCAACTCTTATACCTCCAAGTTCTTAGACATTTGCTAATATGAAAAAGACACATATGTCAGAAATTAGTATTTCCCTAGAACACACTGATATATGAAAAATCATAGAAAGGAGGATCAGTGTTGAGAATATACTGTGACCCAGTGACACAAACCTCATGGTGAAACATGCATCTGTCATTACCAGTTGTGATACTGGAAAGATTTTTTTATGTCAATCAGCCTTAGAATCAGAAAATTCCTTTCTCATTTATAAAGTCAGAAAACAAACAAACCCTGTTTTATGTACATATGAAATAAGATAAAATTTGATTTACTTTGTATGGTTCTTGACAAGTACACTTACAGATGTCTCCCGGAGCTAGAGCTGTGTAAAGTTCTCTGTGTGTGTGTTTGTGTGTGTGTCTGTGTGTGTGTGTGTGTGTGTGCACGCGCGCGCGCATACTAGGAAAGTTACTTTCTGAATTAAACTGATGCAAAGGCTTGGGATATTTCTACAGTACATGAAAACATGGACATTGCATCCTACATTAGGTTACTTGTAGTAAAATGATCTCTGAACTGGGGACTAGGAAATGTGAACTTCAGTCTGTTTCGCTACCATCCAACTGCCTGATTTGGGAGAAATCATGACCTTCTAAATGACTACATTTTCCATATATTTTTAATAGGAAGAAACCAGGCCAAATAATTTATATGATTTCCTCAAAGTATTATTATAATCAAGTCATTCTAGGACAGGTGCAAAACTAGTAAAAGGCCAATGAAATATCAAAAGTGCTGGGAAAACAACCTATAAGGGATAAAGAGGATAGTATCATATCTGGGCAGTTAAAATCATGAGTATTTTAAGTGCACCTCTTACCCCCCCTCCTCCTGACCCCAACAACTCATGAAACATGCTCTCATTGACTTCAGAAAGATACTATTAGTGTAGGATACATGACAGTCATGATAGGAAATCTTCCCAAATCACTCCAGACAACCGTTCTTTGCATCTCTAGTAACTTGGTGAAGTACAGAATGGCATCCTTCATACCTAATTCAAGTCATATCCCGTAGTCCGTCAGTATGGAGAGCATGAGGCATACACATTGAGATTTAATTTAAGTAGTAATGAACACAAGTTTGCTTCTAGGAATTGGGACATAGTATTAAAATAGATGTCTAGTTTCCTCTCCAAGACTAGTAAAATGGTTCTATAATAAACACATGGAGGAAAGCTGTGTGTTTTGGATGAATGTCTACTCCATTTGATTCAAGAAGCACCCACTAAGCATCTACCACGTGCTCCACATTGTACTCAGCAAATAAAGACAGTGCTAAAATAAACGAGGCCTTGCCTTTGATGAAGAATGATCACCTCCTCAGTGCCTCTCTTCCCGAACCATTTAAATCAGTGTCAGAGTTACCAATGAGTTAAATGATCATGCACTGACCTTGGAAATGAACATCTTATACTTTTAGTCCTCATAAAATATCCATTGAAAGGATGAACATAAAATATAAACATATTTAATGAATGCCTGAGTATACTGGTGTAACTGCAGTATTTTGAGAGAGGTATATAATGTCTGAAACTGATATTGTCATCACTCTACTAAATTACTGTAACTGTAAAAAAAGACACCACCTTTTTTTTTTTTTTTTTTGTAAATTGTACAAATCCAAATTCATGAGAGACACAGACACACAGAGGGAGGCAGGGACACAGGCAGAGGGAGAAGCAGGCTCCATGCAGGGAGCCTGTGGGACTTGATCCTGGGACTCCAGGATCACACCCTGGGCTGGAAGCAGGCACCAAACCACTGAGCCACCCAGGAATCCCAAAAGACACCCTTATCTTTCATTTTTATAATTTTTATTTACAGTATTTTACATATACATGCACTTAAAATGGTTTTCATCTGTTCATCCAAATAAATACTGGGTTGTAGGCAGAGCAGGGACTTTGCTTCTGTGGAAACTGGGCTTCCCCAAGTCAATTGCTGCAGGTCACCAATGCCAGTACATAGCAGAAATAGATTTTATCTGTAGCACTTTTCAGTTTTGTTCTCCTGGTTGAAAAATTGTTCTACTTCAGAATTTGAGTTACTCTGAGGGAGTTATGTCAAATGTGGCAAATGCGTGGGAAAAAAAACATTCGGGCAGACTCCCATTCCTCCTCCCACTATCGTGTGAAGATGATGGCTCTGCCCCCTATTAGCTGTAGCTGGAAGAGAAGCAGCCTATCTAAGTGGTCAAGAGTGCAAAATCTAGAACCAGACTGCCTGGACCCAATCCTAACGCTGCCACTCACTAGTTATATGCTCTTAGGCAGTTGGTTTAGTCAATGCATGTCTCAGATCTTCACCTGTGAAGTGAAAGGGGTAATTGTCCCTACCTAGAGGGTTGTTGTGGAGATGACATGAGATATTACATAAAAGGGTTTAGAAGACTGGCACATAATTAGCACTATATCAAGTGTTTGTTAAATTAAGAATGACTTTTAGGGGCACCTGAGTGGCTCAGTCAGTTAAGTGTTTAACTCTTGGTTTTGGCTCAGGTCATGATCTTAGAGTCCTGAGGTGGAGCCCTGAGTTGGGCTCCATGCTCAGCATGGAGTCTGCTTGACAGATTCTCTCTCTCCCTCTGCCCCCTCCCCACTTACTCTCTTTTTCTCTAAAATAAATAAATAAAGTCTTAAAAAAAAAAAAAAGAGTGACTGAGTTTTTAAGAAGCCTGAGTTCTGATGTTTATGATCTAAACTAAATTGAAAGGAGTAGTTGAAAGATAATGGAACCTAGGAGCCTAGACAATAATTCTAGTTCCACCACATTAAGACATTGATCTTTATCATTCACTCCTTCCATAGACCCCGCCTTCCCCATGAGAAAAAAAGTAACAGGCCTGGACAGAATGTCATCTGGGGGAACTGAGACATAGAGGGTGAGAGCATGGGCTGTAAAGTCAGATAGATTCAGATGTCAACCTCAACTCAACAGTATACTAGCCATTTGAACTTGAGCATTGATCTCATTCAACAGAGTAAAAAGGGAAGTGCCTGCTCAGAGTTGGGCGGTTTGATTTAATAGGATCATCCAATTAAAGCAGTTATTATGCCTAACGTTATTTAATAAATGTGAGTTATTATTATTGACATTGGCCAAAGATCTCTTACATCAGTAAAATTATGTGATGCCAAGAACTGTAATTTTTTTGTAAAGTGCCAAGTAAATTCTGTATTCAAAAGAGAAAAGAGAAATGCCTGGGTGGCTCAGTTGGTTAAGCATCTGCCTTTGGTCCAGGTCATCATCCCAGGGTCTCAGGATGATGCCTCATGTCTGGCTCCCTGCTCAGTGGGGAGTCTGCTTCTCCCTCTTCCTCATCCACACCCCCTCCTCCTTCTCTCTCTCTCTCAAATAAATAAATAAAATCTTTTAAAAAGAGAAAGATAAAAGAAACGAATGTAAATTGTACAAATCCAAATTCCACACTAACAAAATTTATTTTGATGTGTCCTACTCTTAAACACCTTTATGTGAATGTCTACATTGCTCATTGTGCTTTTTTTTTAAAAAAAATTTATTTATTTATGATAGTCACACACAGAGAGAGAGAGAGAGAGAGACAGAGACATAGGCAGAGGGAGAAGCAGGCTCCATGCACCAGGAGCCAGACGTGGGATTCAATCCCGGGTATCCAGGATCACGCCCTAGGCCAAAGGCAGGCGCTAAACCACTGCACCACCCAGGGATCCCTCATTGTGCTTTTCTAAGATATCTGGGTAAATGCAATGAGGAGATGGAAGGAACAGGTAATTTAAAAAAGAAAAAAAAAAGTCTTCATGGTTTTATTTTGAGAATGTCCCCCTGATCATCTCAAGAAGTCAGAAGGTGAGTTCTCTTTAGAGTTATGCAAATCATATACAGGAGTGGCTACATATTGATGTTATATATTTAGAGACGTGCTTGAGCTTCAGACATAACTTGTAGACTCTAAATACACCACAAAGATAGAAACACTTCAGCCAAAAAAATAAATACAATAAATTTTAAAAATAAATAAATAATAAATAAATAAATAAATAAATAAATAAATAAATAAATAAAAAACAATTCAGCCATTTTTGGACCTCCTTTTGGAAGTGGAATTCAGAACTGCTTTTAAGAAGTACACACGGAAAATGTGATTCAGTGTCAGCCAGTGTTCTTCCATTAGATTATCTATGGAGATTATCATATTTAATCCAGTCTTCAAATGCTCTAATCAATCTCTCAATCACTTTAATCACTACTCTCCATCTCTCACATTTTCAGCCCTTGCTACAACCTTTCCTATCTTTGATCCTTAGCTGTTCTATTTAGAATGCCTTCCACTCATCTGCACGTATTGCTTATTGCCCTTTGCACTATCTTCCTGCTGGAGAAAATAATGCAAATAAATACCATCTACAGCACTCAGGTTGAAATTGTGTCAGTGAAGTATCAAGAGACAAATTTGGCCTGATAATGACTAGTTTCCAGAGAGTCTAACTGTAGTGCTTTTTGCTGTTTTTTTCCCAAAAACCAACCACTGTTGCTAACAGATATCCTCCAAGATTTCTTTATATTTGATTTTTAAAATGAGAAATAAAAAGTACTTGTACTCTTTTCCTCTTACATCATATGTATGAGATTCTATAGATATACATATTATGTACACATCATGTATGATTACATTTCTCCATTATTTACCATGTTCCAAGCCCTGAGCTAGGTTGTAGAGATGAGGGTAAGCAAACAGACATGTCTGTGTTTACAATGTACACAATTATACAATTGCACACTTCATAAATGCTATGAGGGAACTATAATGGAGTATGAAAAATGTGTAAGAAAGACTTACTTTAGCTGGGAGGGCTATTTTAAATACATGCTATTTGGTTTGAGATCTGAAGGATGAATTAGAATTAGTCCGAAATAGGAGAAAGAAGTAAGGTTAAGTTTATCTTTCCAAAGATAAGTGCATAACTCCAAGAATGTGGAACCTAGAATAAACGAGAGGAAGCCAGATGCCGTCAAGGAAGTGGGCAAAGTTGAGCCCCTCTAGAGCCATATAGGCCATGCTAAGTGATCTTGTCATCTTGCTCACCTATTAGAAAATACTATTTGGTGCTAACTCATCCTGAAAAACTCACAGAAAATGAATCTTGTTCAGAATCAAATGACTTCTGGGAGCACATTCAAGCTGTCCTATGGTTGCAGGCAGTAGCTCTCAAGACATTTAAAATTTTTTTCCAGGCCAAAATTGTGTCAGCCAGTGTTTTATTTGTGAAACTGTGATGGCTCAAATGGACAAAGGAGAAAATTCTCGAAAGGAGAAGATTCACTTTATTCCCATTGAAAGGCACACTGTGCTCCAACCCTTAGAGAGGTGAATCAGTAGTTTATTCACATGTGAGCACAGATGAGTCTGAATATGTCAACTTTTCCATCGTGTCTAGTTTAAAGTATTTGGCTCATTGATGGCACATTTACTGTGTACCAAACAATTCCCTATGTCCTGAGGAAAAGAAAACTGAAACAAAAATAATGTAGTCACTGCTGACTCTATCAACATTAAAAATGTTTGTTCTTCAAAAGTGAAGAAATGAACACAACTGACAGAAATTTGTAAAACATTTATTTGATAAAAGGCTTTCACAGAATATATAATAAACTCTCATGACTCAATAATAATAACACAAATTCCAGTTTAAAAATATGGGCAAAAGATCTGAACAGACATTTCATTAAAGAAAATGCACAAAGGGTAAATATGCAAATGAAAATACTTGATGCTATTATTCATTGGGAAAATATAATTAAAACTGCAGTGAGATACTAGTACCTGTTAGAATGGCTAAAACTAAACAAGATTATTAGTTCCAGCATTGTTAAGCATGCTGATTAATTGCAGCTCCTACTGTATTGAAGATGGGAAATGCAAAATGAGACACTTCTTTGGAAAACAGTTTGATGGTGTCTGCAAAGCTAAATATACGTTTACCACATGAATCCACAATTCTACTTCTAGGTCAAGATAAATGAAAAGTATGTGTCCACACAAAGACTTATCCTCAAATGATCGTAGCAGCTTTATTCATAATTGTCAAAGATGGCAAACAATCCAAATGTCCATTAACTGGTGATAGGATAAACAAATTGTGATTTATCCATACCATGGAATACTACTCACTTATAAAAGAGAAAAAAAAATCTGAAACATATAACCACATAGGTGAATCTCACAAGCGTTGTGAATAAATGAAATAAAAGAAGCCAGAAACAAAAAAAGATGTACTGTGTGGTTCCATGTGTATGAAATTCTATAGCAGCAATGTCTACAATAGCCAAACTGTGGAAGGAGCCTCGGTGTCCTTCGAAAGATGAATGGATAAAGGAGATGTGGTCTATGTATACAATGGAATATTCCTCAGCGAATAGAAGCGACAAATACCCACCATTTGCTTTGGCGTGGATGGAACTGGAGGGTATTATGCTGAGTGAAATAAGTCAATCGGAGAAGGACAAACATTATATGTTCTCATTCATTTGAGGAATATAAAAAATAGTGAAAGGGAATAAAGGGGAAAGGAGAAAAAATAAGTGGGAAATATCAGAGAGGGAGACAGAACATAAAGACTCCTAACTCTGGGAAACGAACTAGGGGTGGTGGAAGGGGAGGTGAGCCGGAGGTGGGAGTGACCAGGTGATGGGCATTGAGGAGGGCACTTGAGATGAGCACTGGGTGTTATTCTATATGTTGGCAAATTGAACACCAATAAAAAATAAATTTATAAAAAAAAAAGAAATTCTAGAAAAGGTAACATGATATGGAAAGAAACAAACTAATGTTTGCCAGGAACTTTTTAAGGTAATGGAATGTTCTGTACCATGTTTGTGGTGATACACTATTATATATGTGTGTAAAAACTCACAAAAGTGTACAGTAAAATCGATAAATCTTGAATATAAATCATACTTTAGTAAAGCTGACTGAAACAACATGAATGATTAATCCATTCCCATGTACTATTTGTGTATATTATTGGCATATTGGAGGAAGTTTTATGAAAATAAATTCATTAATGTGATACAGTGTGCTACATGCGATAGCAAAAGAATCCACAGAACACCAGCTGAACACATGATGCGGGATGGCAAGACAGTCAGGGAAGGTTTCCCAGAGCTTGGCTCGTAGTCTGAACATCTCTGATGGGCAGCATTAAGCCTTGCAAGGAGGACAATCACACATCCAGAAGATGAGGTGGCCTGTGCAAGAAAAATGACTGAGAAGCACTAAGGAAATGACATTTGGGGGGAATTAAAATGACAAGCAGTGAATCTTATCAAAGCACGAAACTCCACTGGCAAGATTTGAGACTGTTGAAGCAAGAGGGAACCACATCTTGCAATGTATGAATTAGCAGACATATTGAGGGTGTGTCTTTTGAAGGTTCAGACTTTATTCTCAGCACAAGAGGGGAATATTGAAATGCATATTAGCAGGGCAACATCTTAAAAAAAACCACATCTCTTACAAGAATAAATAATAATTTATATTCTGTTCAGCATATACCTTTTTTATTCTTACATTACCCAATCACTGATTCTTTCTTAATTCAGTAAGCTTGTGTGTGCACACTTTGTGTCTAACACTATCCTAGTCCCTGAAGACACAAAATTAATATTGTACTCTCCCCATTCTCTACAGGCTCAGCCTACTGAGCCAGAGGCATAGGGAAAGAATCACATCGCAAGGCTGAACCAGGTTCTACTGTGGTATCCAGCTTGGGTTCCAGGATTACTGAGGCTGGAGCAGGCATTGGTGTGGAATCTTGCCCTAAGGAGTAGGGGTATCTTGTCAGGTGGAAAGGATGAAATGAGGAGGGGGATTTCCGGTAGATTCAAGGAAGTGAAGGACAGTGAAGCAAGTACAAAGGCAGGAAATATTAGGAAGGGTTTTAGAGACTCGGTAATTTTGACACACCTATAGTAGAGTTGGTCTGAAACTGGGAAAATGTTTTCCACACTGAGCATGAAGTTTTGGGGAGGTGACTATTTTCACTATGAAGCCAAGCAGTCACAGCCATCTGGAGACAGAATCAACCATCCAGGACAAGCAGGGAAAGATCCGGGGGCATGTTCATAAAAAGTCAGGTGTGCATGTGGCTGGATGATTTTAAGGATGAGCATGCAGGGCATCTACTATGCGAGTGCTTAGGATAAGTCCCAGAGGATAGCAAGCACGATGTATGAAAAAATGGGTGGCAAAAGTTGAAGGTGGAAAAGTGGTCAGAGGCCAGATCCTGAAGGATTTCATATCCTGTGATGAGAAGTTGAGATTGTAAACGATAGGTCTGCACGACTTCATGTTTTCCGTTGACAGAGAAAAGAGAGCATGTGGCAATCTGGGACCCAGCGCAAAGCAGCCTGGCCTAAGTTCACACTTCTTTGAACTGTGTTGTTTCATCTTTAAAATCTAAGTGTATCTTGTGACCTATGATATATTGGTGCTCACTTTGATATGATCTGTTTCTCCTAAATTCTTTTTAAGAATTTATTTACTTATTTGAGAGAGAGAGAGAGAGGAAAAGAGTGTGCCAGAGTGAGAGACAGAGAGAAGCCCTGATGTGGGGCTCAGTTCCACAGCCATGAGATCATATCCTGAGCTGAAAACCAAGAGTCGGATGCTTAACCGACTGAGTCATTCAGGTGTCCCTCTCCCAAATCTTTAGGCAGAATTGAAACCCCAGACATTCATCCTGTGTTTAGCAGTGTCTGGCTTGTTACTCCTCTAACACCCATCCCATCCCCCTGGGATGTGGATGTTACATTATTCAATGGAAACAGAGAAGAAGGGACACATACCCTGTTTGAGGATCATGATATGGGTGGTTTGGGTGATGACAACCCACAGAATGGTGTTATGCTCTAAGAGTATTACAAGGCATCACCCTGTCCTTTATGAGAGAATCAGTGTGCCTCATGAGGTTATGTGATGTTACGGAATAAGCCATAAACGCACCCAAAGTTCACTAGGCTCTAATCCCCGAAGCTCCACGTTTAAATTAGCTCTGAACTTACATTTAAATTAAAAGGGTCTGCATATTTTATGCTCTCCAGTGATTTTACTGCTCACTAGAGAGTTGCCATATTAAAAAGCACCAAAATTACTTCTATCAATTAACGATATTATACTTAAAGTCTAGCTAAATTATGGAGTAGTGTTTGGAACTACTGTGGGGAAAGTCTGCATTCAATAAGAAAATGTGCCAATGCCCCTGCCCTATGTGAGTAAGAGAGTCACTTCACATGTCTGTAATAAATCATAGTGATAAGGATGGTAATGATAATGGTGAAAATGAAGGTATTTCAGGTACTTTAGGAAATATTGAGGGTACAGAGCTCAAAGATAAAACACCTGGCCTCACATTGGTGTGATAGATAAATTAACTCCAAATTGTCATACAGTACAGTGTGTACAGCAAGGTTGAATTCGGCATGCCATTGGCATGGAGACAAGGATGCCCCAGTGCAGACATGGGGACAATGAAAATTTCTCCAAGAGTGAGATGCTTGACCTGAGTCTCAAAGCCAGTTGGAAATTACTTATCTGAGAAGGTGTTGAGGATCTATCTGTACAAACAAGCTTCGAAATATGGCATCACAGCAAAGAAATCAAAGTTCAGTACAAGACCAGCAGTTGGTTTTGTTTGACTAGGATTCATAGTATAGAAGAGAGAATGGCAGGTGGTAATAGGTATTATATAATATGCCTGGGAATTTAGCACCCACCTGCAGGTGTGGAAGACAAGATGAGTCTGACACCTCTTTGGGATTTTAAATGCATGAATCACATGCATGAAGGGGCAGCTGGGAATATAATTTCATTTGAGCTCTATAAGCCAAGCCAAGCCTTATGTCCAAGTCTGGCACTTAAAGCAATTTTTTGGGGGGTGGGGGATACAAAGTTTCCGTGTGTTCACTAAGCCATGTGTCTGCGGGGCTTGTCCTCCTGGAGGTGTGCCTTTTAAAAATCTGGACAAAAGACACAGGTTTAACAGGAATCAGTAGAGGAGTCAACAGGATGTGAAGAATATGGCAGATGTGTGCTTTAGAAAGAAGGTTCTGGTAGCTGTGTGAAACATGGGATAGAAGGGAGTTCACCAGAAGAAGAGAGAAGAAATAGCTGGCCACTGCAGTTACCCACACAGGCTGTGATACGTTATTCAATGGAAACAGAGAAGGGACACATTTTCCAAACATCTTTATCACAGTCTTTACCCATAATGGCCTGCAATGTGTGATTGATTCTTCTGGGTTAAACATGGATATTAATGCCCTTTCCTTCCTACCCTTTATATTAAGAAACTCACTGGCCATTGTTGTCTCCATGTGAGTATATTTAGCATTTATGTAACAAAATGTGTGACAGTTGAGTCACCTTCTGCTGAGAAAAATGATGTGCCTAAGCGTCCTCTAATCTAGTAGTAGAGTTCAGACTTTTAGGTGCTAAAATTTTGGCGGTGAGTCTGGGGGGAGCCTGTTTAGAGAAAAGATATAAAATATAAATAAAAGTGAACAGTATGAAACTGAATATTGAATGAGGGTGACGAAATCACTCAAAAGTAACAAATTTAAGAAGCTAACATATATCACGATATCTGTAAAAATAACTGAATATTTGTATTAATTAGCTGCCTGGCAAAAATCTGTAGTAACTCTCCTCATTTTGACTTGTGCATTTTGTATTGTATCTTCATTTAATAGTGATTTTATGATATAATTTTCTTTGGAGAAAATAGTTAACTGAGTCATTTTTCTCTAACATTATTGCTCATTTTATTTATTGGTGATTATTCATTGATTGTTTGGAAATGTTTTCCTGTCAATTCCGGCACCAGCTAAGACATGGGGATTGTCACTTGTTTTTTTCCTTTGAAAAACAGGGCTGATGCTTTATCTTTCACAAGATTACCTGTGGCTATGCATGAAGAATAGAACTCCAAATGTGATGTTTCTCTCTGTTTCCCTTCTTTCTTTGAACTAAGAGAGAGGTATGCCAGTTTGTAAAAATTCACAGCACAGCCTACCTGCTAAGGCCACGGGTTCTTCTAATTCTGAATACACTAAAGCAAAGGCCTGGGACAATCCAGCATTCATAAGCAGGTGCAGATTGCCAAGATTTTCACCTCCTTGGCCAGCCCCTGCAGTGGGAAGGACTAGAACAGCATGCTACCTTCGTCCACCACAAAACAGAGGGAGAGGCTGTTGTCACATGTGACCCATCAGCACTAAATAAGCAAAGAAGCCAGGATGCACAGTGATCCCAGAGGGAGTCTCATGCTGGCAGAAATATGATGTTTGAGATGTTTCCCTTCTGGGAGAACAGCTGGGTTGCCTGGTTGCAAGTCTCTCCTAGGGTTTTCTCTAGAGCAGACGAAGCGATCTGAGAAGTGAGCCAATCATTGGGATGCTTTAATTAAACAGTGGAATCCAAGAACTACTGGAACATTTATGTGTGAAACCCTGAAAAACAGACTTATGTGTAGGATTAATCTGAAAAGTAACTGAGCCTTTTCAAAGATCCAGTCTTAATGCAAGTGACCAAAATAAATGCCCTAATTCAATCTTTGCAGCAACATTCCCAATTCACAGGCGAGAAGGCTGAGTGTCAGAAAGGTTACATTTCTTGCCCAAGGTCACACTGATTAGAGTTGACAGTTGAATCTAGAGTTTAACTCTGAGAAAGGAAGACAAAAAGTTGTCTCTGATATCTGGAATATGGCCACACGCTCACATCCTAGCCATATTTTCTTCTGTTGGATATACATCATCTCTCAGAATGCCAGTCTCAGATAAGGTTAATCTGATACCATAATACAATGAGTAAGGACACTTCATAATTTTGTATAAGCACAGACAATAACAATGTCAATATGTCACCTACCAAATACCAAATACGCTTGATCTGTAGGGCAAAATGAGTGATTCCGACTTGTTTCCCAATTACATTTATTTTCATTCTAGCCTACCTTCCCTGGAGATCAGATTTCCCACTTCTTCAACCACAAGTTTGCCCTTTGTATTTTTGGCCAGAGAATTTGACAATTGGCTCCCCTGTTTCCAGATCCAAAGACCTTGGTGGGTGATGTGAAAAGGAAAGTAGGTATGAGAAGATATAAGTCCTCATGTCAAGTTTGGGAAGTGCTAGGCCCTGTGTGTGCATGTGGACAAGTCCTAGGACAAGTCTGGGACCGTGAAGTTCCTAACATAGAAATATAGGGTTAGACAGCTGAATCTCCAGGGCCCTTCTTGGTCTAAGGCTGTGATCCCTTTGATGACATTTATGCTTTTGATACCTGTTCACGTGGCCAGGTTAAATTTTAGTATTTGTCTTTGACAAAAGAGAGTAATGAGGTGCAGAAAACCTAAATGGAAGGTCTTATATTCAACAACCAGATTCTTGGTAGTCCTAAAAATGAAGTGAAAGCTAATTTCCAAGCTCAGAGCATAATTCTACATACTCTAGTATCGATGATGATAGCAATTAACAGGAATGGAGTACTTGTGTCATTTGTCAATCCTCATGCAACCCTCTTTGTCAGATACGACTTATTAGACATTGCTATTATCTCTTTTCCATATGAGACACTGACACACAGGTTAAGGACCTTGGCGATGTTGACAGTTGATGAGTGACAAAACCCAGATATGAACCTGGACAGGAGGGTCCAGGTTGATGCTCCTCACTCTGTACTTTGCTACCTTTTAACCACAACATGATTCAGGCAAAGGATGAGAACATTGCCTCACATTCTGTAGATTTTCAGTTAATGTTAGCTTTGTTACCATTTCATTTAAATATCCCCACATACCTATGATGTAATTACTATTGATATTTCTAGTTTATGGATGAGAAAACACAGAGTCATTAAATAACTCACCCAATGTCACACAGATAGTATGTGGCAGACCTAAGATTTGGATCAAAGTAGTAAGTATAAATATACCACCTCAAATTGTCATTATTCATTTATTTCATCTATAATCTATTAGGGACTGTATGATTGATAATATGATACATGCCTTATCCCCCTTAATTCTTATAGCGAGAGTAGCACATGGGTACTATCATTATCTTAATTTCACAGATCAAGAAACTGAGGCAAACATGTCAACTAATCTACTCAAGACTATACATCATGTGTTGGAGTCTAGAATTTGGATGATTTTTTCCATTGAAATATCATTCAAAATCACTTCCATTCAAATATCATTCTCTTAATTACCACACCATTCTGCTCCAAAGCTATCTTGCTTCTGACTTTTAATGTCTCAAATTTCATATTTGACTAAAGCCTCTTTGATTCTTAAAAAAAAAAAAAAAGATAATTACATTTCAGAAATTGGTGAATCTCTATATATTTTATGGAATCAGAACAAATTATTATATGTGATAAACATCACTTTAGATGAATCACCTATTCTAAGAGACCAAGTAATATTTGTTTTAACAAAAACAATATAATGATTACGATTTTTGTGTTAAAATAGGTTTAAAAAGACCCCTTGTCTTAGTAATTTATTGGAACCTATTTCAAATAAGTAAGAGATTTTTAAAAATCCTTCTTTAAAAACAATAATTCAGGATATCTTACTCTCCTGTCATCCCAACTGAACCTTTACATTTATATAATTATCAATTGTGGAAAGGTTACACTTATTTATAGTTGTATTCATTTAAAAAAAAAAAAAAAAGGAACATCCATGCTATCCCAGCCACTTGGTATTCTCAGTAGCTCCAAGGAAACTCTGACTCAAAAAACTCAATAACTTGCCTGAGGCCATTTAAATCCTGGTCTTTTAACTCTAAGTCATTAACACACTGAATCACATATGAATTATAAAATGTTTTCTCAATAAACTTTCTACTGGAGAAATTTCTTGCTAATATTTTGTGGACACAAAATGAATTGACTTTACATAAATTCTTATTTTTATTTTATTTATTTATTTATTTATTTATTTATTTATTTATTTATTTATTTAACAGAGAGAGAGAGAGCACCAAGTGAGGGGAGGGACAGAGGGAGAGGGAGATGCAGACTTCCCACTGAGCAGGGAGCCCAATGATGTGAAGCTCTATCCCAGGACCCTGAGATTATGACCTGAGCCAAAAGGCAGATCCTTAACCAACTGAGCTACACAGGTGCCCTGACTTTGTGTAAATTCTTCTGCTCAAATTCTGGCATGACCTTTTCAAGCTGTAAGACTTGGAATGACTTACTTAAAGTCTTCGACCTTAAGTTTCTTCATTTAAAATATGATGGTAATAATATATACTGTGCAGGATAAAAGGAAAATATTTAACATTTTGACACAGAACTAGGCACATGCATTAATAATTAAAAATGTAGTAACCATTTTTATAAAATTTAAGTGTTGTCTTAAAAATCGATGTGTTCCTTAATAATGTTTCTGTTTTTATAAGCAGTTCATCATATTTTCAGTTTTTCTAGTCAGGAACTTAGTTTTGATTACATTGTGTGCTAGTGCTAGCATAAGCATCAATAAATATGTGTGGGTAATTGTTGAAGCTTACCCAACTGATTTTTAGAACTAAAATTTTAGTGAAGAGTTATCTTTAGGGTTTCTAATAAGCCTCGAGGCTGAACAATAAACTAGAAGTTGAGAAGAGAAGATTTTTGGTTTCCTCTTAGTTTTTTGGTATCTCAGAACCTAGCGTAGTCCTTTAGGCTGAATGAAAATGACATCCATTGGAAACTTAGACCTACACAGTAGTACATAGAGCACTGGAAATGGATAATATGTGTGAAACTAATATATTTCCTCTTTCTCGATTTCTTGAAGAGACAATTGATTCTTTAAAAACAAAAATGGAAAGGATGCATTATAATGTTTGCTACATAAGTAGAAGAAAGTGTATGAGAGCAATAGAACAAAGGATTGGAATTATACAAATGTCTATGTGCTTCTGTAAGGTCCTTTTATCACACAAGAAGTGACATATTAATTTATGGAAGATGATGGCAAGCTAAGAATGCCTATTGTAATCCATGTAATGTCCACTTAATAAAGGAAACTATAAAATCAATATTCATTAAAAAACAAAGGGGAAATAAAAAGGAATAGACGGATAGATAGATAAAATTTGATTCACCCAAAGTAATGCAGGAGAGGAAAGAAAAAAAAATGAATTAAACAAATGAATAACAAATAACAATATGATAGACTTAAAACCAACCACGTCAATGTAGTAAATGTAAATTGACTAAGTATTCCAACTGAAAGTAGAGCCTCTCAGACTGGACAAAACAATAAAACATGTTATTTGCCTTTTATAAAAGATATTTTTTAAATACAAATAAACAGATTAAATAAGTAGGAAATATAATAAAAGACTATATTAATACACTATATTAATTCTGGACAAAGTAAATTTCAAGGTGAGAAGTGTTACCTGAGATAAACATGACATTTTCACAATGATGGAAGAAACTGATCATTAAGAAGACTTAGCAGTCCTAAATGGACACTCAATAGCAAAGCTTAGGGCATCTGGGTCGCTCAGTTGGTTAAGCCCCTGACTTCTGATTTTGGCTCAGGTCATTATCTCTGGGGTCATGTGATTGAGCCCTGTGTCGGGCTCCACACTCGGCACAGAGTCTGCTTATCCCTTCTCTCCTCCCCTGCATGTTCTCTCTCTCTTTCTTAAATAAATAAATAAATAAATAAATAAATAAATAAATAAATAAAATCTTTAAAAAAATAACAAAGCTTAATAATTCAGGAAGTACCATACAATAAAGACAACTAAATAAGAATCACATGAGGTGAAGAATGCATTAACTATTATTATTTTGATAAGCATTTCGCGATATACATATGTATCAAATCATGACCCTGTATCCCTGAAACTACACAATGTATGGCAATTATATCTCAATAAGGTGAGGAATTGCATGAAGCATTTAACAGACAGAATTAACAGAAGAAATAGACAATTTTATGATAATATTTGAAGATTTTAACTCTTTAGGAGATAACAAAATCATAAGAAATCATAATTTTATCAACTCAAAATTATTAAATAAAATAACATTAACTGACATTTATAGACACTTACATACCACAACAGCAAAATGCACATCATTTTCAAATGCACATGGAACAGTAAAGAAGATGCATATTGGAACATAAAACAGTTCTCAATACATGTTAAAAATTAAAATCATGGGGGATCGCTGGGTGGCGCAGCGGTTTGGCGCCTGCCTTTGGCCCAGGGCGCGATCCTGGAGACCCGGGATCGAATCCCACATCGGGCTCCCGGTGCATGGAGCCTGCTTCTCCCTCTACCTGTGTCTCTGCCTCTCTCTCTGTCTCTCTGTGTGACTATCATAAATAAAGAGAAAATTAAAAAAAAAATTAAAATCATGTGGTAAATGTTCTCTGATTAAAAAGCAAAAGATAGAATTAAATTAAAAATCAATAACAGGGATTCCTGGGTAGCTCAGTTGGATAAGCGTCTGCCTTTGGCTCAGGTCATGATCCCAGGGTCCTGGGATGGAGCCCCAGAGTCAGGCTTTCTGCTTGGAAGGGAGCCTGCTTCCCCTCTCCCTCGCCTGCCAGTCTGCCTAGTTGTGCTTCTCTCTCTCCATCAAATAAATAAATACGATCTTAAAAAAAAATTCAATAACAAAATGATATCTGGAAACTCTCCCAAGAGTTTGTACTTATACACAACATACTTCCAAATAATTCATAGGGTGAAGAAGAAATGGTGAGGGAGGCCAGAAATTATTTTTAACTGAGCAATAATGAAGACACAAAATATAAAAATCTGTGCAGTCTACAGCTCAAGAAGTGCTTAGGAGAGACTTTAACTGTTTTTATTAGAAAATAATGAAGAGGTTAAATAAATGATACAGACTTACAACTTGAAAGAAGCTAAGAAAGAGGGACAAGTAAATCCAAAATATTTAAACAGAGGGACATGAAAAAAATTAGCTAATACACTGATAAAATGAAAAAAAAAATTAGCTAATACACTGATAAAATGAAAAAAGAAAACTAGTCAAATATATATGTGTATAAATATATAAGTCTATACTCTCAGAGAGATTGATCAATAAAAAGCATATTAGCAATATCAGTAATGATAAAGAAAACATTGCTTCCATCTAAGGGCATTAAAAAAACCATAAGGGTGTATTGTGATCAGACTTCTGCCAATGAATTAAACAACGTAGATGTAGTAGGCAAACTCCTTTGAAAACACAGGAGATAGAAACTGACAAAGAAATAGGAACTCATACAGCAATTTGGCAGTGTGGCAGGATACAAAATCAATGCCCAGAAGTCAGTGGCATTTCTATGCACTCACAATGAGACTGAAGAAAGAGAAATTAAGGAGTCAATCCCATTTACAATTGCACCCAAAAGCATAAGATACCTAGGAATAAACCTAACCAAAGAGGTAAAGGATCTATACCCTAAAAACTATAGAACACTTCTGAAAGAAATTGAGGAAGACACAAAGAGAGGGAAAAATATTCCATGCTCATGGATTGGCAGAATTAATATAGTTAAAATGTCAATGTTACCCAGGGCAATTTACACCTTTAATGCAATCCCTATCAAAGTGCCATGGACTTCCTTCAGAGAGTTAGAACAAATTATTTTAAGATTTGTGTGGAATCAAAAAAGACCCCAAATAGCCAGGGGAATTTTAAAAAAGAAAACCATAGCTGGGGGCATCACAATGCCAGATTTCAGGTTGTACTACAAAGCTGTGGTCATCAAGACAGTGTGGTACTGGCACAAAAACAGACACACAGATCAATGGAACAGAATAGAGAATCCAGAAGTGGACCCTGAACTTTATGGTCAACTAATATTCGATAAAGGAGGAAAGACTATCCATTGGAAGAAAGACAGTCTCTTCAATAAATGGTGCTGGGAAAATTGGACATCCACATGCAGAAGAATGAAACTGGACCACTCTTCCTCACCATACACAAAGATAAACTCAAAATGGATGAAAGATCTAAATGTGAGACAAGATTCTATCAAAGTCCTAGAGGAGAACTCAGGCAACACCCTTTTTGAACTCGGCCACAGTAACTTCTTGCAAGATACATCCATGAAGGCAAAAGAAACAAAAGCAAAAATGAACTATTGGGACTTCATCAAGATAAGAAGCTTTTGCACAGCGAAGGATACAGTCAACAAAACTAAAAGACAACCTACAGAATGGGGAGGATATTTGCAAATGACGTATCAGATAAAGGGCTAGTCTCCAAGATCTATAAAGAACTTATTAAACTCAACACCAAAGAAACAAACAATCGAATCATGAAATGGGCAAAAGACATGAAGAGAAATCTCACAGAGGAAGACATGGACATGGCCAACAAGCACATGAGAAAATGCTCTGCATCACTTGCCATCAGGGAAATACAAATCAAAACCACAATGAGATCCCACCTCACACCAGTGAGAATGGGGAAAATTAACAAGGCAGGAAACCACAAATGTTGGAGAGGATGCGGAGAAAAGGGAACCCTCTTGCACTGTTGGTGGGAATGTGAACTGGTGCAGCCACTCTGGAAAACTGTGTGGAGGTTCCTCAAAGAGTTAAAAATAGACCTGCCCTACGACCCAGCAATTGCACTGTTGGGGATTTACCCCAAATATACAGATGCAATGAAACGCCGGGACACCTGCACCCCGATGTTTCTAGCAGCAATGTCCACAATAGCCAAACTGTGGAAGGTGCCTCGGTGTCCATGGACAGATGAATGGATAAAGAAGCTGTGGTCTATGTATACAATGGAATATTCTTCAGCCATTAGAAACGACCGATACCCACCATTTGCTTCGACGTGGATGGAACTGGAGGGTATTATGCTGAGTGAAGTAAGTCAGTCGGAGAAAGACAAACATTATATGGTCTCATTCATTTGGGGAATATAAATAATAGGAAAAGGAATAGAAGGGAAGGGAGAAGAAATGGGTAGAAAATATCAGAAAGGGAGACAGAACATAAAGACTCCTAACTCTGGGAAACGAACTAGGGGTGGTGGAAGGGGAGGAGGGCGGGGGGTGGGGTGACTGGGTGATGGGCACTGAGGGGGGCACTTGACAAGATGAGCACTGAGTGTTATTCTGTATGTTGGCAAATTGAACACCAATAAAAAATAAATTTATTATTTAAAAAAAATAGGAAATACGAAACATGAAAACAAGCTTCTCCAGAGGAAAGCTCCAAATGGAAATGGCCTTATTGCTAAATTCTATCACTAATTATGAAAGAAATAATATAAATTTCACTCAAACTCAAGAAACAGAGGATGAGGAAAGACCCCTCGACTCATTCTATGAGACCAAGACATCCATAACACCAAAGTCAGACAACACGTTGCAAGAAAATAAAATCATAGGCCAATAGCCCTTAAAAAAATAGCTTCAAATATCCCAAACAATATATTAGTAAATCAAATTCAGCAATACATGAGAAGGAATAATATTTCTAGACTAAATGGGGTTCATCCTGGCATGGTTTAAGTTTCTAAGGCCAATCAGAGGGATCAACCACAGTAACAGTTTATACAATCCTAAGGAGTTGGGGCAGGATTGAGATTTGATTTCAAAGAGTCGTAAAGTTTCTTTTGAAAGGAAGAAATTATTTTGCATCTTTTTTTTTTTAAAGATTTTATTCATTTATTTATTCAGAGATTGAGAGAGAGAGGCAGAGACACAGGCAGAGGGAAAAGTAGGCTCCATGCAGGGAGCCTGACATGGACTCGATCCCGAGACTCCAGGGCCACGCCCTGGGCCGAAGGCAGGCACCAAATGGCTGAGCCATTCAGGGATCCCCCATTTTGCATCTTAATAGGGGGTATGCAGTATATGGGTGCGTGGGTTTCAAAAAACTCTTCAAACTATAAGCTTAAGACCATATATAAATTATGCTTTAATAATCAGATCTATTTATCAATATATGTTGCTACATATTCTTTCATACTATGATGAACACTCAATTTCACAAAATGCTGAGATAACCTGTTTTCTCTGTATAATAAATGAGTGATTTCCCCCCAAAATTTGTTAATATCTCTCTTCATAGACAGACCATATCCAGCCATATCCAACATATGGTCTCTAGAAGAGATTGTATGTCTGGATGGAGATGCAGACTCCAGGGCTCCAGCTCCAGCTCTGCAAACTCTCCAGCCAGCCCTCTGGGAATGTGACCTCACATCCAGGAATGTCAGTAAACCCATGTGTGAAACAGGAAGTTGGATCAGATACTCTCTAAGCTGAGCTGTCTTTCAACTCTGAGATTTTACTGTTTTACTAGCCTCTGGGGAGCTTTTTACACCTGGCTGTCTAGAAGCACTTTGGAGCCCAGGAAGAATGTCAGGGTTATTAAAGTCTCCTCAATGGCTAATTCTTCCCCAAGAGAACTGTAGGCTCGGGGGCAGCCAGAGTGCCCAGGGATAACTTCAGGGATGGAAATGGATCAAGGTACCTGCCGTGCTCATCAGGACAAAAATGGCCATCCTTCTGACCTTGAGAGTCATATATGCCTATTATTTGAAATCAGTAATAAAAGTTTATACCAATTTAGTCTTCCACACTGGCCTTCTTAGAGAAACTAATTTACTTAACAGAGGGAATTAACAGTTTTAGAAAAGAATAGACTTTTTTTTTCCAGCATGGACAGATGCCCAAATTTGGAAGTTGAAGGGAGAGACAGACCTCTATGTGGCAGAAATGAGTGGAAAAGCACCTAGACAGATTATGATCTGTGTGAAGTTTGTGTGATTTGTGACATATACAACTAACATAATGCGGTGCTGAAAAGTAGTCATCTTTTCTTATTACGGCCTCCTATCTAGCCCATGAAGGAGCATCGCCCCCACAGATGTTTAGGAGCAGGAAACCATGGCTGAATCAGGAAAATAGGCAGTCTGACGCAGTGAAGGAAGCCTACAACAGAACAGCCAGAGAACAGAATAAGGATAATTTGATAAGAATCTTTAGGTTTTAAGAATTTACCCTTCCCTCAGCGAAGTCACATTCATAAACACACATTCACAGGTAGAAAACTGACATTTGTAATACTGCCTCAAATCTGACTTGACATGATGATTCCATATTATCTTGATTGTTCAGCATTGAGCTTTCTTTTTTTTTTTTAAGATTTTATGTATTCATTTGAGAGAGAGCGTATGAGTAAGGGGAGGGGCAGAGGGAGAAAGAGGAGTAGACTCCCCACTGAGCATGGATCCCAATGTGGGGCTCAATCCCAGGACCCCGGGATCACGACCTGAACCAAAGGCAGATGCTTCACCCACTGAGCCACCCAGAAGCCCCAGTACTGAGCTTTCTTTCATTCAGTGCTATGCTGGAACCATCTCACTGGCTCACGAATGTCAGTTGTCAAATTTTCTGGAATTTGCAAATTGGTTTTTAAACATAGCCATTATTAAAAATTAAATTATAACCTACCAAAATTTTTTTTCTGCATCTATTAAGAGGATCATATGGTTCTTACCCTTTCTTTTATTAATGTGGTGTATCACATTGATTGAGTTGCAGATATTGAACCACCCCTGCAGCCCAGGAATAAATCACACTTGGTCATGGTGAACAATCCTTTTAATACAACTGTTGGATCTGATTAGCTAGTTTCTTGTGAATTTTTGCCTCCATGTTCATATTGGCCTGTAATTTTCCTTATTTCAGTGGGGTCTTTGTCTGGTTTTGGGAACAGAGTAATGCTGGCCTCATAGAAAGAGTTTGGAAGTTTTCCTTCCATTTCTATTTTTTGGGAAAGCTTCAGGAGAATAGGTATTAATACTTCTTCAAGTGTTTGGATTAATTTGCCTGGAAAGCCATCTGGCCCTGCATTCTTGTTTATAGAGAGATTTTTGATTACTCATTCAATTTCTTTGCTGGTAATGGGTCTTTTCAGATTTTCTATTTCTTCCTGTTTCAGTTTTGGTAGTATATATATTTCTAGAAATGTATTTATTTCTTCCAGATTGCCGAATTTGTTGGTATATGATTGCTCATAATATTCTCTTATAATTGTTTGTATTTCTGCAGGGACGGGGCACCTGCACCCCGATGTTTATAGCAGCGATGTCCACAATATCCGAACTATAGGAAGAGCCTAGATGTCCATTGATAGATGAATGGATAAAGAATATGTGAAATAGACAATGGAATATTACTCAGTCTTCAAAAAGAATTAAATCTTGCCATTTGCAATGATGTGGAACTAGAGGGTATTATGCTAAGTGAAATAAGTCAGAGAAAGACAAATACCACATGATTTCACCCATATGTGGAATTTAGGAAACAAAACAGACAAACACGGGGGAAGGGAAGGAAAAATAAAATAAGAGAAACAATGAGAGTGGCAAACCATAAAGAATCTTAAACAGGGAACAAACTGAGGTTTACTGGAGGGGAGGTAGGGGGATGGGGTAACTGGGTGAGGGGTGTTAAGAAGGGCACTTGATGGAATGAGCACTGGATGTTACATGCAACTGATGGATCACTAAATGCCACCTCTGAAACTAATAACATGCTATATGTTAACTAACTTGAATTAGATAATATCTAAAAACATTAAATTATATAGACAAACTTACATAACTTTTCATATGTTATGTTAAAAACAGAGATCAGCATAGGAACTCATTGCTTCCTAAGGACTTTACTGCATTTCAATATTTCTTACACCATTGAGTATCTATATGATAGAAATATTATATGATGGTGACTATGGTGACTATGGTGACCCTATTCTGGGATATTATATGGTAGCTTGAAATAGGCCACGGTGGGGATATTTACACCACAGAAACTGGAAAATGCTACAGATCAGAGCTTGGTATATTGGCCTGTTGATCTTTTGGATTTAAGTGCTGGATTAAATGTGAATAATACAGATTAAATAAAGTGTGTCATGTTTGTACCTGTTACATTGTGAATAGCGCAGAATCCTGAGGAAGTATTCGTTTGGTTTAGACAATTCTTAATTAAACAAAGAAGCTGCAAGCTGCACATCATTAACTGATCAGCAAGTGAAATTATTGTGTATACGTTTGGCTGTTGTTTAAAGATTTAATGTTATTTATTTATTTTTAAAGATGTTATTTATTCATGAGAGACAGAGAGAGACAGAGACACAGGCAGAGGGAGAAGCAGGCTCCATGCAGGGAGCCCGATGTGGGACTCGATCCCGGGTCTCCAGGATCACACCCTGGGCTGAAGGCGGCGCTAAACCACTGCGCCACCAGGGCTGCCCTATACTTTGTTTTTCAGTTTCATTTAACCTATAATATAAATAAAAACATTAACCAGAATTCATGTTGGAAATACATTGTTTTGTCGAAGATACGAGCAAAGTATTTGTTTACATGGATAGTAAACATTTATTCATGAACTTGGTTCTGTGACACTACTATTGGCAATAAAATTATAAAAGCTTTATGGTAGAATTTGCAAGAAATAGCAGGTCATGCTGAAGTTATTGGTGTATGGAATTTATAATATATATTGTTATATATTTTATTATTTTAAATTCAGCACAGCACATTCTTTGTATCTACTGCATTTAAGATAAATGAATTTTTTTTGTTGTTGTTGTTGTTTTGTTTTTGTTTTCCTGGAAAGCCAGTTACCCTGACACCACTGCTATACTTTTATTCCTACTCCTGTCTTCTCCAGTCTTTCCATTCCAACAATTTAACTCAACACAACTCTTTCCCATAACTGGATTTGATTAATCCCACTCTTCCAAATTCAACCATGCACCCACTATTTTTTTTGTATCTACCACTCTTTGTTTTCTCTCTATGCCAAGTGCGGCTCTCTAGTTTGGGACACACAGTCGCTCATCTGGATACCTGCAGTGCTGCCTACGCAGGTTCTATCTCTGACCTTACCTTCTAATGCATCCTCCATCTTGCAGCCTGAATGACCTTTCTAAGTTCTTTCCAAGGTCTTTCTAAATACTGTCATAACCTCCTTTGTTTCAATCTCCTAAAGATCCCCTCTTTGAGGCAATGCCCATATACTCAACATGGCACCTTTCTCTGCAGGTGTATTGCCAGGCATACCTTGTCTTCCAATAATGTGCCCATGGGCTTCTTTGGTCCTTTCAAGAAAATGACTTGGAGGTAAGACTCAGGGCCTTTCCGTTACTCTGCATCAGATATTTTCTGGATCCCTCCTTACTGTCAGGAAACAATATCATCTCTCTCTATCTGGTTATCTTTATCTCTTAGATCAAAATGATCAAAACTAGCTGCCTCCTTTTTTGGAATTTATTGTCTGCCAATGGTGCATTTCTATTTATATCTCGGCTCTCTTTCTCTTGCATGATGTGAGCACACAGAGTGGGTGATGAGTCATAGAGAATGAAGTAAAACTGCCTATCTAATATGCCGTGGATTTTATCCTGCTCCTCTTCCCAGGCTGATTTCTAGATGAGCTGCTCATTAATCCTGGGACCTCTGCTCCTTGGTTGTAATATAGGTGGTAGAGAGGCCAGTAGCTGGCAAATCTCACACAGTTTGAGCAATGTATTCTGGATGAGTGGAAAAGTGGCTTGCTGGACGTGAAGGAGAGAGGCAGGAGGTGGTTTTGTGAGAACAGAGACCACTAGAGGGAGAGTCAACAGATACCTAACCCCCAACTCTACTTTCAGACCCTATGATCATAAGTGAGATAATGACAGTGGCTTCAGTTCCCTAGTGTATAGCATTGAACTTTAAATTCCTGCCCATGTAACTTATCATCTTGAACAATTACTTTGCTTTAGCTTCGTAACAGTAACAGAACAACAGCAATGGCGACAGAGATCGAGACTTATGGACGCCCATGGTCTACACAATTTTCTAAGTGTTTTATGTGTATTATCTCACTTAACTCTTGTAACAGACCCATAAACAACTGCTGTTTTCCACTGGTGTTTTCCCAGAGGAAGTCACTACGAGTCAAGGGAATTAAACACATCAACCATATTAGCAGAGCCAGTGCTGGGGGAGATTGAATCAAGCCAACTGATTTAAATCACTAGCCCTCTACTCCAAATATTAAGACATACTTATTGACACAGTCACATCTAATAATTCTTATCTTTTAGGACTCCCTTAAGATATTACAAAACTTCTTTGGACATTTATGGGTTACCTATACCATGTGTGAAAATGTTCTCTGGTAAGTCTTCCCGAGTCCCTTACAATGGAAAGACCCACATCTCTGTGGACCAACACACACCTTGTGTTTACTGCTTTCATAGAAGGCACTTGATACATGCTTTTATAATTGTGTGTTTACTCGACCTCATTTGGGGGGAAACTTGAGTCTTTCCTCTTCACCCCCAACCCTGGCGCCTAACCCAGTGCCCAGCTCTTTGTATTATTTCTATAAACCTGTGATTGAATGAATTCAGATCTCTTTTGAGTCAAGGGGTAATTAGGCAAGTGATAACAAGTGATGTTCTCACACCGTCTTCCCCAGAGTCTGGAATCTAGTCCGCCTTGGGTTAAGGCAATCTCTCTTCAGGAGGCCGCTGCTTAACATGCAAAGTGTTACCTGTCTGGGCTTTTATGTGAAGTCATTAAAAACTATTAACACCTTAACAAACATTAGTGTCTTACAGCCGGATACTTCAGGACCTCAAGGAGAAAGGCATTCAGGAAGCGTTAGACAAAACTAAGGTTAGAAGTGGTTTCAAAGAAACTGGAATTGAAAAAAAAAAAAAAAAATACATGTATTCTGATGTTCATAAAGCCCTGCCTTTGTTGTCTGTTCTCAGTGACATCACAGACAGATACAGCGCTAGTCACCGAGGACAAAGACATAGAGCCACTGTGTTGAGTTGGTAGTCCAGTAAGAGATGGACAAGATGCTCAATGCTTGTAATGCACTATAATAATATGTGTTCCAGAAAAGTCTATTATGGGAACACAGAGTGGGAGCGAGAATGACTTAGACTGGTAATGATGTCAGGAAAGAATGTACAAATTGGTGAAGAAGTGTGCTGGCTTGAGAAGGACAAAAGGACATTCCTGACCCTGGGAAGTTCATGTTCGTGAGTGCTAGAGGGATTTAATGAAGTTATGCATGTGAAAGACCTGGCAAACTTCATACAGGCTGAGAAGTAATAATACCCCTTAACTATGGCCTACGAATTCGTCCTCAGCGCAGTCATTGTAAAATAGGAAGGACACCCCTGCTCGGGTCATTATGGGATAACAGGTAGGAAAACATTTTGTAAGCAGTGTGATACGAGGTAAAGTAGGTCAGTTTTCACAGTGGGAATGCCCAGAAAAAAAGTGTCAAATCCCTTAACTGTACTGAGCCCTGCAGGATCCTGCCCCCACCCCTCACTGCCTGACCCTCCCTGCCTTGTTCTGTTGCCCTTGTACCGAAAAGGTTTCTCTTTTTATTCTTTACACTTGTTTTTCCTTCTTCCCATTTCATTCTCTTTCCCCTTTCACTACCCTCTGAGATTTCCCTGCTAATTTTCCTTCACATTATTCAGATCTACCCGGAATACCACCTCCTCTTCAGGTGACCTTCCATGACCATCCTAGCCAAAGATGCGGGGGAGTCACTCAGACTCAACCTGCTGTTCCATTTTCTTCACCCTTAAATTCACCTTACTTGTCAGTTTCTCTAGAAATTCGACGCCCCTCCGAATGGGGGAAGAAACTCTGAAAGCACCGAGGTTTTGCTTCCTTTGGTAACGTCTGTCTTCCTAACACATCTAACATGAAGTCTGTATCCCAGGACACATCACATGAATCAATGAATGAATAAGCGATAGTGTTCACATAGTCTTTGTGACTATTCGAAGAGTCCATTGAGTGAGCAGGATGCTCAAGAAAGGGCTCCCAGCTGTCTGCAGATAAAGGCACAATGTCTCGTTGTATGGGTTAAAAATTCTAAAAAGCTCCACATAAACATGGAGTCATTTGAGGTTTGGGTTGACTAGTGCCTTAAGATAACGTGACACTTCTTCATTTTTTTCTCAGCAACAGGAACACTAGCATTTGAAATGCTTGCCTTAGCAAAATACTTTAATCTGTTCCATGGGCCGTGGTCAGAAACATAATTATTCTTTAGTTGCATTTTCTTTTTCTTTTAAAGGCAAGTCGTTTTGCCTCTTTCCTTCTAAAAGGAGAAACTAATCTCATAGGCAAAACCTTTTTTTTTTTTCCTCTAGGTATCTATTTTTTTAGTCTTCACTGTGGTTAGATTATTCTTGCTTTTAGCAAACATTCTTTCTATGATCTATTTAATGCATTTGTCTTTGTCAGGATGCAGAGACCTGATAACCAATTCTCCAAACCTCACGCAATGTAGCATCTAATTTGCCTTCCCTTGAATTGTCAGCCGTGCTCCTGTTTGTTCATTCCCCCATAGTACTCCCTTCTCCACTCAAATGTCAGATCAAATCCATTGCAAAAGATTGTTTTCAAGATTTATTACACTTTTCTAACTCATTTATTTCTTCTTTCTGATGGCATCCTGCTCAGGGTGCTAGGGGTGCTGGCTCTTTATGCACCGCTTCAGTAATTGAACAGGCTACAGACAACCTACAGTGCTCTCCTCATGGTCTTCCCAGGAGCCTGGGTACCTGATTAGCAGGGAGGGGTACCATCAATCTCAAAGTGTGGAGGAAGTTGAATGGGCACATGGAGAGATTACTGTAAAGCAGAAAGGAAACCTTATACAGATTCACTAATTCATAATACATATCCGTGCTGTGATAATAGCAGTACTTACTGCTCTTACTACTCTGTGCAGTTGTACAATGCAATTTCACTCCTTACTGTAAAAAGAGCCATATGTCCTCAAGGGCATAGTGCAGTCGGCCCCCATGTATTCCCAGAACTGAAGATTTACAGTGATTTGTCTCCCGGCTTCCAGATGGGAACATTGTCCAGAGACTTTTTTTTTTTTTTTTAATGTACCTTGGTTCTTGCAATAGCTTTATACAGCTATGTGATCTCCATTTTATAAATTAAAACAGAAGCAAAAGTAAATCTTAGACACAGGAAGGGACTGGCTTATGTTTGCATAACCAGGCGATGGCAGGACAGTGATTCAAAATGATTGCTTTTACCAGAGCCCAGGGACAGTTTTTCTTCAAACTATGGCATTCAGTCCTTGTCCTATTTTTAGAACAACATAGAGGAGGTCTTTCTTCTTAAAGGAAACGTGAATGGCTTCATGTAACGAAGAGAAAGAAGTCCACAAGTTAAGATTTGATTTGATTTGATTTGAGAAGGCAGCACGGGCATCTCTTGTCATCCTGGAGAGCTGACAGTCTACTGGGGGAGATGGCCTTTAATTAAATAATTATTTACATAGAAAAGTCACTTAAAATTACTGCACATAGAGGATGTCCAGTTGCTAAAGGAGAGTGTGGCGCCAAGGGCTTTTATTTCCTTTGGGAAGTGGGTGGAGGGATGCTTGCAGAGGTCCAGAAAAGACTGAGTATTTGAAGTGAAACTGAAGTCTGCACAATAAAGGAGAGTCAGGGGAGCCCCTCAGCAGGGAACAGAGGAAGCCCTGAGGTCCCGTGTCCTGGTACGGGGTGGGGAGGGGGGACACGGCAGCATCTGGCCCCCAGTGCCTAGAGGCTCCATAAAAATGTTTTAATATCTTTAAAAATCAGAAGAATAAAAGGAATGAAATCCAGCCTGGATAATATTAGACTTCATACAGATTCAGTCATAGAATATAATTTTTAATATTTCCGTGGGGGAAGGGGCCCAGGAAGGCAAATGTGGCCATCACATGGCTGGCCTGAAGTGGGGGAACCAAAAAGCTCAGGTGTTTGAGTGACAGGGGTGAAGCTGGTGTTGCTGGAGCACAGCGTCTTCTGTTTGTTGCCTTCCCTTTTTTCGGAAGATCTTGAAAAAAACGTGCAAGAATAAAGTGGAAGTTTCCTTTGTTCCTTCCCTTGACTTCTGAGGGTGGAATGCCCCCAGCAGTGCTTTGATTATTACCCACCCTTCTGCCCTGAGGCATCCTTGGTCCCAACCCAGTCCCATTGCGTCTACTGAAACTGTCAATCAAGGTGGGGGTGGAGGGGGGAAAAGAATTATATTGGAACATGATAAGGGCTGGACACATTGTTGTTGAATTAATGAGTGACTGGTGACTGAAAACAAAATAGTGTCAAACTAGATGGGGCTGACAATAAGTGCCAACCCAGTTCAGACAAAGGGCTCTTCCTCTGTGATTCGGTTCGCCAGCATTGCTTTCCCAGCTACCTCTTGTGTTGTGCTGAGTCCTGAGAACAGAAATGTGAATGGGCCGCATTCCTGTTCACAAGGAGGCCCAATCTCTGGGATGGAGGCAGATGTGTGTTTACTTTCCCAGAATTCACTGAGGATGGCTCTAAAAACAGAATAACCAGGACGCCATGGGAAGCTCTCAAGGAAGCAATATACATTCCATGCCCTGGGAAGGAATGGGGTAAGGCAATGTAGGGAATGTGGGGACTTGCAGTCAGAGGAAATAAAACAGAAATGTCATGTGGCTGGACATGGGGAATGTGTCAGGAACAGAAATGTCATGTGGCTGGACATGGGGAATGTGTCAGGGATGGTAGTGTACACTGAAAAGTTGGGGTGTGGACAGTTCCAAAGGTACTGGTCTTTCCTTAGTCTGATCTCGTCATATGTGGACAGTGGGATATTGAAACAAAACAATTGGCAAATATGAACAGAGACTGACGTTATCATTATTTTTTGCTATCCACATTACCAAATTTATATAAGACTTTCCATTTTATATCAAGCTATACACAAATGGTCTTGGAAGTAGTAATATGAGATCGGGGCGATCAAAGACCGGTTGGTAAACAGAGTCTGAAAAGGACAAGAGAAAGAAGCGTCCTCAGAAGCAAATGTTTGCACCAAAGGGGACAATGCCTTGAATGCAAAAGTGCCCCTCGTGGGCAGCCCGGGTGGCTCAGCGGTTTAACACCACCTTCGGCCCAGGGTGTGATCCTGGAGACCTGGGATCGAGTCCCACATCGGGCTCCCTGCATGGAGCCTACTTTTGCCTTTGCCTGTGTCTCTGCCTCTGTGTGTGTCTCTCTCTCATGAATAAATAAATAAAATCTTAAAAAAAATGTCCCTTGTGTAATTAAAGAGCATTCACATTGTGATCAGTATATTTAGTGTCATGTGGAGGAGGGGTAGTAACCTACAATCTGAAAGGATTTCTTTCAAAACGCTGTTTCTAAAATATAACTGAAAAGACATGCTTCCCTTATTTAAGAAATTTACTTAACTAGAACCTCCTGTTTCCTTAAATTTTGATGTAAATAGTACATTACTTTCCTCTTTGCTGTGATTTATTTTACGTGGATTATAAAAGAAAGGATATCATGCTTCTACTATTCTTTCCCCTGCCTGCAGACTTTGCTAAAGTGGCCATAATTCGTACTTGAGTCCCAGTGCTGCATGTTTTATTTTAGCAAATATACAACTGTATGAGCTTCAGCATCAGAACATTTTGTATGTAATCATTAAAACACCAAATCGCTGTCTGGAGCCAAGGATCATTATTTTTCCATTTATTCAAATCCTGGCACTCAAAATGATTCAACGTGATTCTCAGTCCTGGGATTATCTTGCTTGCAAGTCAATATTCAGTAGAAAACTTCCCAAAGGCAAAGACAAAGCCAGAGTGTTTAAGACAGTTTCGTCTGGAGAATGCATGAGTCACTTTTGCATCCATCACAGCATTAACCAAATGCGTGGCACGCTGCCCACCCGACTCAGCTTAGCTATTATACCACACAAGTCACTCAGTCCCTGAATATTGCTACTGATATATCATGATCTCCCAATGCTTGGGGGATACAAACACCAGCAATTTTATGTCTCCCCTACTTGTACCAATGCCTCTTTTCCTTCCGAGATAGTGAGATAGTTCGTAGGGTGATCTGTTTCAATGAAAGATCCAAAAAAAGAGTTGGAGCAGGTAATGAAGTGATAATGGCTTATATTTTTTTCAGAACTAGCGCCATAGACATAATTTTGGAAAAGCATAAAGAATATGTAAGCGGAATGAATATGTAAGTAAATATATATACATAAAAAATAACTCCTCACAACATGATCCTCATAGAGAAACCATAGAACACAAAATGGCAAAAGTAAAATTTTAAGAAGCCGAAGGGAAGAGGAAGGAAAAACAATGTGCGTACCCAAATGGGCAATTAGAATGTCAGTTAACTTTTCAAAAGCAATATTAGAAGAGCAATAGAACAAAATAAATTATACATACATAAAATATCTTTTTTATAATGAAAGAATAAAGATATTTTCAGATAAACAAAAACCTCATTGATGGTTTTTCTTTGTTCCTTCTCTTTTATTAGCAGACTTACACCAAAGGAAATTCTAAATGATGTATTTTGGGAGGATATTTCAGATGGGATGTTGAATTTGCAAGAAGGAATGAAAAACAAAGGATGTTGTACATATGCAATAAAACCCAAAGAACAATGTCCTCATGCCCCTGAGAGTTCAGAGCTTGTGACTCTGGTTATGGATCTGGTGTGCCTTGAAGAGAGTAATTATCAACCCCTTACCAGGTGCTTCCAAGACATTAGAAAGTTATCAAGTAAGAGGAAGAGGGGCTGGACTGGAGGTCTCTGTGAGATTTGCAGCCTTAGGGTAGTCAGACTCTTTGTAATTCATATAAAACACATTTAAAATGTTTAAGGTCATCCCCCCCACCCCCTGCCAATTGATGCCCTCAAGCCCACTAAAGAGACCTTTGTTTTAACTGTGAACTCTGTATGTGGCAGATGCTGTGGATGTCCTCTCAGATTCTCTTGACTCATAACATTAGGGTGCTCATTAGCTGTCTTCCGGGTGACAGCAGCTGTATTCTTGCCAGAACTTTGGTGGCAGGAATCCACTCTGGTGGGAAATACAGAGAATGAAACCCTCTCAACTCCCAGTTATCATTCACCAGTGGCTGACTGCTGCTCATCTATGAATGTGCCTCACTGCTGGAGGTGGGAAGGAGGACCCCAGTGGCCTGCTCTGCATTGACTCCCTGAATTTCCTGGCAAGATGAAGCTCCAGGTACCCACAGCAGTACCTTCTGCTTGAGTGTACACTCTATACTGGCCGCTTTGCCTTTCCAGTCTCAGCTGTCCACTCCTCTACTGATATTCCCTAGGATCACACCTAAATGAGCTACCTGTACTGGCATATTTGTTCACCATTTGTTTCTTAAGAAAGATGAAGTGTCACAGGATCCAACTCTGGGGAAACACTGACACGATTAGGACTGTTGTAGAAGCCCTCCAGACCTCTGACGTAGCCTTAAGAAAAGATATTTAAGCCTCAAGTTTGTTGCTCCAGTGTGATCTGGGTTAGAATTCTACCCATACGGTGCCTGGGTGGTGCAGTCAGGTAAGCATCCAACTCTTGGTTTCTGCTCAGGTTGTGATCTCAGGGCTGTGAGATCGAGCCCTGAGCCTGGCTCTGCAACTCAGTGCAGTCTGCTTGGGATTCTCTCTCTCTCTCTCTCTCCATCAACCCCCTCCCCATTGCTCTGTCTCTTCTTTGCTCTCAAATAAATAAATATTAAAAAAAAAAAAAAGGAAAAGAATTCTAGCCATAGGCTTTATAGCCCTTATTTTTTTTCATATTGTTGTATTTCAACAGTAGCCTGGGGTCCCAAATTCTTGTCTACAGTAGGTATTTCATCTTGGGTGAGTAAGGTGAGAATTCAACTTATTCTTACTCATGGATACAGTATTTTTATTTTATTTTATTTTATTTATTCAGGAGAGACAAGGAGAGAAAGGCAGAGACACAGGCAGAGGGAGAAGCAGGCTCCATGCAGGGAGCCCGACATGGGACTTGATCCCAGGTTTCCAGGATCAGGCCCCGGGCAGAAGGCAGTGCTGAACCATGGAGCCACCCGGGCTGCCCCTGGATACAGTATTGAATTACCCAGTGTCGTGAGTTTACTATTTCAGATTTAACCAAGACAAATAGCTTACCACATATTCCCCTGTATGAAGGTATGTTTCACACAACAAATTTCTGTGCTAAATACTCAAGTCAAGGTCTGTGGGGAAAAAGAAAGCACTTGAAGTATTTCAAAAAGGAAATAATTTAAGTACAGAGAAATAGAGGCTTATAAAAACTCTAAGAGAACTGGATTACTGAACATAGAAGAAGCTGCTAGCTTTTCAGAGATTAGGAGTCATAAATAGCAAACATTTTAAGACACCACTGCCAATTCCCTCAGTGGTATAACACTCACTGAAGAGTAGTTTGTAGGAAGTTGCTTGAAAACCACTGAAGCGGGAGAGTGATGCCCTTGTCTCATGGAGTCGAAGAATGGATCTTGTGGACAAAGAGTGAGTAAAGCAGTATCAGGGATACAGAGACAGCTCTCACGAGTGAAAGGGGATCCAACAGGGTTGCCAACGTGGGCCTCCACTGACAGTCTTGTATTTGGAACTGACCAGGGAGCTTGTGGCCTTATCATTCTTGTGATATCTGAGTTTGAGTAAGGACTGGTGATACCATTCTAATGGCTTCCTTTTGGGTCTGTCATTAAAAAAAAAAAAAAAAGTCTTCCCCACCCATACCTAGGGCAGGGTGGTGTGGTTTCTTCCCTTATCTCTGGTTTCCTTACATCTTAGCATTTGGGGGATTTTGTTTTGTGAGCCTGATTTCATGACCTCCTACCTGTCTCTTCCTACCTGAGCCTGCTTGTCCCTTACTCACCACTTTCACAACCTCATGTCTTCCTTCTGCCAAAAACCACATACCTGCCTTCCCCACAACCAGGCCCATAATCCTGCCAGCATAATGATGGTGTCTGCCTCTTGAATGCCTTGCGAAGCTACTTGAGTTTCGTCCCAAGGGTGGAATGAATTTAAACTGTGGCCTTGCTGGTACATGAGCCCCGAAGAAATGTGGTTTTAAGGCGTCCACCTTCAGCCCAAGTAAGGGAGGCAGAAAAGGGGGTAAGGCTTATAAGAGATGCACACAGACCATCTATGACAACAAAATCATGGCATGGGATGATAACATTTGTGAGATTACATAAATACAACATAAGTAAATACAACAGAATTAAAAGACAACCATATTAATGGAAGTCTGAGGGACAGAATGAAAAAGTATTCTGAAGATAGTACAGTTTGGATATAATGGTACCAAATTAGCTACGCATGTTTTAATTTCTTAGAGAATGTGAAAATGTTCACAAGACAGCATGTAAACTAAACACGACCAGAGGGAGAAGTGAAGTGATAATGAAAACATGAATACAAAGACAAAAAGAGAGAGTCATGGAACATGTAAGACAAGTTAGAAGTACAGAAGAAGTTGACAAATTGAAATTGAAATGCGCACATAATCATTTTAAGTCTCAGAGGATTAAATGCTCCATTCAAAACTATGAAGATTGCCAAGTTAGATAGCACAAGAACAACAACCACAGAAATGGAATTCAATTACACGTTTTGTTTTTATTTTTTTTTAGAAAAGACATCTAAAATATAAGCATACAAAAAGACTGAAAATGAAATGATAGAAAGATATATTTTATGCAAATACTACCCCACACAATGTAAATGATGATTTTGATTATTATACTTGAGCTCCATAGCTCAGATTTGCTTCTTTATTCAAAAAAGAAGTGTAGGCAAAATACTCTTGGACAGCTGATGGTATCATTTTTTTTTTTTTTTTTTTTTTTTTTGCTCCTCCACTTTCCAGAAGGTCACATTTGCATAATAGTTCAGATTGCCTGTTCATCCAATAAAGGGCAATTTCAGGGCAGGTGGATTTCTACATACTTGATATAGAGAATCTGAGAACATCTTAGAAAAATATTATCTAGGCAGATTTATGTAGCCACTACAAAATGGCAGCAATATTTATTACTTACACTATAATGGGCACATCATATGACTGGTAATTCCTGGAGCCACTGTAATATGATAACTTTAGTAGGTGCTTCCTTCATGCCATAAAGCACAGAGGCAAACAGCGTAAGAAGAATTAAAATAGGGTCATATGTATTTAGAGATTCTTTGAATTAATCATCAGAGAAAACCATTGGCTAATTATGTGCCCTCTATGACTGTGTTTCTATTAATGAAGGTCAGGTTAAGCCCAGAATGTATGTCATGTATATGGTATGAAGAGAGATAAGAGGCTTTTTGTTCTCTCCTTGTCTTGGCAGAGCTAAAATCAATCCAATCATTGGGATCAGAATATTAAATATTATGTTATAAAGAATAACTATAAGAGCTAGATACATTCAGCAAACATTTATTGAATTGCTCCCTGCAGACACAGTGCTAGGCACACTATGGACATACACATGAATAAATCATGGCTGTGGGCCTCAGGACCTCTAAATGCTCTGTAGACACGTGTATGGCTTGGTCTGTCACTTCCTCTAGACAGAGCACTTTGGATTCTGCTCAAGTGCCATCCTTTTGGGACCACCCTCCTCCCCAACCACTGCGGGCACTCCCAGTTCTTTTTACCCTTCCCCAGAGCATTTACATCTTCTCAAATATTATGCAATTGTTAACTTAATGACCATCTTCTGGAAAAATATAACCTCCATGAAAACAAGGACTTTGCTATGACAATTGTTTATCTTGTGCCTAAATTATTATCAAAACACAATGAGTGGCCAGTAATATGTATCAAATAATTAAATGATGCAGAAATTTAAAAACATAACCAGAACATAAAGGGATAAATACTATTTAAAAAAAAAAAAACAAACTATTGTCACAGATGATTGACATCAAACACGGAGTCAGAGAAAAGAAGATGGAACATAGTCAGAGATACAGTTCAGTGGGAATGACATTTTCAGCCCATGCAGAAAGAGTAAAGTTTTGATTACGTTGATAGAACAGTGACATCGAATGTGGTTTCTAATGTGGTTTGCATGAGGGCTTCTATTTTTTCATTTGAAGGTTTCACATTAACTTTGTTATGTGTTTAGGATAAAATGAGCAAAGACTGAGTGGAAGGGCTTGTGAATTGGACCTTCACTTTGTCAATCAGCAAACGCACATCAAGCAGCTATTCCTTAACAGCCCTAAGCTACACACAGAAACACTAGGAGTGATAAGTTACCATCCTTAGTTTACACTGAAGTTTCTCATAGTCCGGTTGTAGATCTGTCAAGTCTCACTATCATTGTAGCACGTGACTTCATTAAGATTTTTGAGAATAGGAAGCAGATTCATTACAAAGGATGTGCCGTATGATGGCTTCACTCTGCATTTCTTATTTCTCTTTCCTAACAGAACTCTAATGCTTCCCACATATCCATCCCTGTTTCCTATAGCCCATGTGACTTAGGATTTGATCCCATTTCCAGAATGGGTCTTGTTGTTATAATAAACATTGCATCCTTTGTATTATAATTTGAGCCAAATATGAGAGGAGCGAGGTTTCGGAGGCTTCTGGGTTAGTTCCCACTTTTCTGAAAGAGCATCCATCCTTCTCTCACTGGATATGAGGAGCAATGTGTCCCCATTTGCAACTAGCAGCAAAAATATGATTTCAGTGACGGTATAATTTATCATCTGTCATTTCTGAGACAACAGGAGATCTGTTCATGATTATCTTGTGGAAAAGGTACAAACTGAATCTTTCCCAGCAAACCAGGTTGTGTGGTCATTCTATTATAATTCTAGGAATCAAGCTTAGGAGGAAGCAGACACTCAAGGCAGCACATCAAAGACAGAGAAAGAAGCTGAGATCATAGCTGTGTTAAGGAGCTGCTTGGACTTCCTGTTGTGAATGTCTCAAATTGCTTTACTGATTGGGCTTCTTGAGTCCAGTCTGTTGCTTGCAATTGAGAGCATCTTAAATCAAAGATTCAGTAGCATTTTTTTTTTTTTTGGTTATTTATTGACATCTTTTAGTCATATGAGGGGTGTAAACTATTGTGGAATTAAGAGATGTAACTAGAACAATGATAGAGAAGATGTAGGTCCAGGAATGGACCAAGATCAAACCTGTAATTTGATCTGACTTCAAAGATAAGTGCAGGAAATAATCTGGATTAGCATGTGGTTGAATATATGGTTCTGCTGAGAAGCCAGTGGTTTTCATTCTAGCAGCACCTTAAAGACACACTCCTCCCTCTCGCAAAGGGATAAGAGCCTGTACCAAGAGTCTAGGTAATTCATTTTTGCTTCTTGTTGCAACACTATGTAGTTGAGGGCCTTGGACCAGCTGTTCCTTGTAACAGTACTCATCATTTCCTTTTTCTCCTATCTTTCTGCTTTGCATCAAAGGAAGGGCCATGGCTTGCATCTTCCAAATAATTTAATTGCTAAACCTATTTTAAATTTGTAAGACACACACACACCTCTTTATATAGGAGGCTTTCTATGAATAATTGTCAAACTGTTCATTATCTCCCTCATCTCTATGCTGCGGCCTGGCCTTTTTGTCCACAAAGTGCTTTAACAACCATTGTCTTAATTATTGGGATTATCAAATCCACTCCTTTTTGGGGTATTGGAAGGAGGGTAGAAGGGGTGGCTTGGGATTTGGAATTGTGTAGCGTCATCTGCGTTGGTGGGTTTGGGGGGCACAGAGAGAGACAGTGCTGTATAGCCAAGTGAGAAATAAGTTGTATGAGATCAAATAGTGTTCTTCCAAATCATCAAGATCAAAGGGTGAGAATCAAAGCTATAGTCTCTAAACATAGAAATACCCAATAATAAGGGACCGGGTTCTATTTCAATAACAATAAAAAATGCCAGATTTGTTTCTGAAGAAGTGACATGTGATATATATGACCACAGCATACAGATGTGACCATGGTGTGAATGTGGTCAAAGGCCAGAGAAAGGAGGGGTCACAGGTGATGCAATAACATAGGAAGGATAGAGATTATCACCAGCCTTCAGAATAAAGAGGTGAGCAGCTTGCCCAAAGTCACATAACCATTATGTAGAAGAACCGGATACACTCACACCTTTCGCAAATGCCAAGTCCTGTTGTCTTCCTAGGCTTCAGCCATACTTTTTCTTTCCCGTAAAATTTGTTTACCACCAGCCAGATTGATATCTCAGTAAGAAAGAAAAAATCAGCAGTGTTGCCCTAGAGTAATGAGCATTATCAATTAGAATATTATCCAAGCAGGTCATAAACAATCACTGCTGAGACATTAGAAGGCAGGAGTGTTATCATTAAAGAAGATGACCAAGCAATGGCCCGTAAACATCTCCAATGATCCAAAACCACAGTCCTCCAGTACCTGGTACTACATTGAGTTGCAAGATTTTATATCTAAAATTGTCTCTTAGAAGAAGAGTTATTGAAGACTTTCTCAGCCATTAAATCCATTGACTCTATGAAGTAATTAGTTCCCTCATAGAAATAGCCTATCTGAACTACATAGCATGCATTTTATGAATAAATGAGAATGTGACAGTTAATTTTGCAAATTTTCTATGCTACCACATTCAAGGCATGCTCCTACAACCTTTGGTCTGTCAATATCTGTTACGTTCATCTGGATTGGAGTATTGTAATTCTCTCTAATATAATTGACAAGGTTGCTGTTGTTATAAATTGTAAGGGGCGAAATAAGTGGATATGGTCATTTATTTTTGAACAGGACATCAATGTTTAAAGTGGAAAGGACTTTAATCATTTTCTTCTTCTTCAGTTAGGACAGTTTCTCAAATTAGAGGAAGTTATGTAATTTTATGGTTGGAGGAAAAAAGTAAGAAATAAAAACTCTCTATGATGGCAAACATTTTAATTGACATCCTTTGCATATGTGGTCTCTTGGGTCAGGTCACCCATAATTAATCAAATAAGATTGCTCACCATTAGCCTCTGCTTATCTTGGCTCCTCCCAGATGAATTATTTGATGTTTTTCTTCCCTAGGATTATCTTTATCTAATTACTGAGCCAGACCACCAGGGTCTGGGGCTTGGAATCAGGCTGGCTTGTTATTTCCATGCTTTTCAAGTACCCATGGTAAGTACAGGGGGCATCACTGAGCCTACAGGGTCACAGCATTCAACAGTCATCCTTTCCTTGACCCAGTGATCTTGACTCCATCCATAGAAATAGGCTTCTGGATACATTGTTCTAAAAATTTCTCAAGTTCTCCACTGGAAATGTAGCTCCCATAACCCAACTCACTCAAATGTCCCTACCAGTGTCTGATGTCCATATTGCTGTACACATGACATAGAGTTTGTTTCTCACTCATGGACAGCCCGCTTTAGAGTGACTGCCCAGGACAGTCACTGGACAGCGTTATTATGTAAATTTCAGATTACCACCATTTTGGATAATCTTTCTTACTGCCCCTACCAGATGGGCCCTCCTTAGATACTAATAAAAGGGTATTCAATATAATTATTATGACATTTTGGTCAGCATTAAAGTCCCCAAAGTGAAATAAGGTACTGTTATGACTAATTAAAGTATTTATTATTCCTCATATGTAAACATGACTAATAGTAAACATTCCTTAACATATTATAAGAATTAAATGAAATGGGCAGCCCGGGTGGCTCAGCGGTTTAGCACCGACTTTGGTCCTGGATGTGATCCTGGGGACCCAGGATCGAGTCCCATGTCAGGCTCCCTGCGTGGAGCCTGCTTCTCTCTGCCTGTGTCTCTGCTTCTCTCTTTCTCTCTCTCATGAATAAATAAATAAAATCTTAAAAAAAAATTAAATGAAATGTACCTGTAAAGGACAGATTATTATTACAATCCTCAGTCATCATCATTGTCAACGCAGTTAAAATTTTAGTAGAGTTGGATATACTATGCTACAGATTCTTAGTGCAAGACGTGATTCTGATCCATATGGTATTTACTGTCTGATTAAATACAAGCTATTTATATACCAAGACAATCATTAACAATGTACGAAAACTTAGACCACAAAATTGGTAGTGTCATGCTTTATCCATTTGAAAAGTGAATGTCAGGATAAACCTTCAGGTGCTTTTGTTTTTTTCTGTAATATGATTTACTTCCCCCAAACCATTATCCAGCTTAACCTAATTTTCCATCCTTCGTATCAGCTTGTGTTGCGGATTGTCTCAGAATGCTTTCACTCAAGTCTTCTCTTGAAGCACCCGTTTAGAGAACCATGTCTCTGTTCTAAGGGTAATTAAGCTCTGTGAGGCAGGAGACCAGTCCATTTCTTGTCTTTTTTATCAATGCATACAGAGTGCTGTAAGTAGTACATAAGTTAACACTTAGGAAAAGAGAGTAGGAAATGAGGAAGGAAGGAAGCTTTCTCCGTGGTCCTTCTCTTGAGGCTCTGTTCTCAGTATACCTTACTGACATATTTCTCTCGAATCTTGCTGTATACAAGACGAAATATTTCCTCATAAGCATATTGACCTATTTTCTGCACCACCCTCCACCTTATGCCCAGGAGGGGATCTATTTATTTTGTCTTTAGTTGCTGCTAACCCCTTGCCTGAGTGATGACTTTCTCCTCTCTTCTCTGATCATTACACTGAAGATTTCTCTGATTCTGTTTTCGTTCCTGGATACTTTTGTATATTTATTGATTCTGTAGTTTGCTACTCAGGGGTCTATCCTGCCCTCATTCAGACACCTAGTGCTTTTGGAAACTGGAATTCGAAATAATATGCCAGCTCAAACTTGCCCAGGAAGGCAGTGCAGAGTGTCTAATATTTACCACCCTGTCCTTCTCCCTTTATATTAGTGAATAAGATCATTGGAGGCTAGGGTTACTTATTCTTACCGCAGATATGGAATTTCAAAACCCTTCAAAACTGCAGATTATGACCACATCATTTTAAATAGTTGTATTATATTCCCTATTTTAATCAATCCCTATTGTTGGCATTTTTAGGCCTGTACTAGCTCTATTTAAATAAAAAACTTTAGGGGTGCCTTGGTGGCTCAGCCAGTTAAGTGTCTGATTCTCGATTTCAGCTCAGGTCATGATCTCAAGATCCTCAGATTGAGTCCTGAATCTTGATCTGCACTCAGCAGGGAGTCTGCTTGGGGATTTTTCACTCCCTCTGCCCTCCACCTTCCAATCCTTCCCTGTGTGCATTCTCTCCCTCTAAAATAAGGAAATAAATTTTAAAATAAATAAATACTTTACATGTGAAATCATGACAATAGTATGTGACCGATTTCCCCCAAATTTAGGATTATCCTTTCAGGACACAGTAATGAAAGTGGGTTCAGTAAGACAGAGGCATATAATTTTTAAATTTTCTGTTGAAATATTGCCACATTTATTGCTCCTTCATATGCTGTTATAGCGGTATATGAGCTCATCAGCTCAATTCTATCTGTTCTTGGATTGGGCACTGCTATTTCTTTTTAAAATTCAGTCATTTGTGTTATAGCATTGGGGAAATAAAAAGTCACTCTTTATAAAAGGCATACTGGAGAAGAGAAATCATTGGCCTCATTTATTTATCCAATAAATACTAGTGGGCACTTACAATGTGTTATTGTTCTAAGTACTGAAGATACAGAAGAAATAAAACAAGTGTGGTCCTCAATCTCTTTGAACTTTAATGGACCATAATCTATTAAAAAATGAAAAGCATGTTGGTATTTTGGGTGAGTAAAGAATTTTGTAAAACAATTTTTTTTTTCCCTTGAGCAGATCAAATTCCAAACATACAAATAGAGATCCCATCTTATACTGAGAAGAGTTGTTTGTTTTGTTTTGTTTTGTTTTAAATTGACAGAAGCCTGGACAATTGATGGTCATCATTTTAATGGCTTCTGCAAAGCCAACCTCCTTTTCTGCTTTTTTGTTGTTGTTGGTCAAGTCAAGGGCAGCTGAGCTGAGCAATCAGACAGGTGGCTCCTCTGCTTCTTTATGATGAGCACCAGTGAAGAAAACAATGCAGCTGGTGGTGTATTTCTTGTGCCAACTAACTCATCAGAGGAAACTAAAATTATTTCAATGAGCCAATTTGATAAATGTGAAAGATTTTCTTCCCATAATGTAATGCGTTAAAATTAGAAACTCATTTTTTTTTGCCAACTCTTTAATTCAACCTTTTGTTTCCCAGGCCAAACCCAAGAGGAGGAAAATATTAGGGGCAGAAAATATAATGCAAATGGTGGCTAAAATAGTCTTTGCTGTGCACACCCGCAGAATAAAACCCTTCATTTTAAGGTAAGATTCTTAGTGTAGCCCTTATATCCATCAGTCTTTTCCCACCATCAAGTTGTCTACGTAATTGTTAAAGACATTGGAGTGCATGGTTCCTCCAATGGTTACTATCCTTATTAACCAATGATGATCTTTTCAGATTGAAAGGAAAAAAAAAAGTATCAAATCCCTACTAACCCTGTATATCGGTCAGACATTTGGCTTAAAATTTTTTTGTCGTTTTATTTAATCCATAAGAACCCAGTAAACCAGGCATCGCACTGACCAAATGTATTTCTCATTTATATTTGCTTTTTGTTCCTGGTTCCTCATTTACAACTCCTAAAATCCTTGGAATTTCCTGTGATAAGAGCAATAAAGGTGTCTTTTGTTATTAATGAGAAAACTTTGGGACTTTGGGAAAGCCCTTAGGTAACCTCAGAGTGGGGGCTGGTGTCAGGACAACCAAGCCTGTGATTAGAGGATTGACACTTTCAATCCCAACCCCCACCCCCACCCCTACCTCTATGAAGGGGAGAGGAGTGGGAGATGGAGTTCAATCTCTACTGATTAGTGATTTGATCAAACATGATTATATGATGAAGCCTCCATAAAAAAACCAAAAGGACTAGGATTGGTGAGCTTTCGGGTTGGTGAACAAGCGGAGATTTGGGGACGATGGTAGGCTCTGAGAGAGCATTGAAGCTCCATGTCCTTTCCCCATTCCTTGTCCTGTGTGTCACTTCTATCTGGCTGTTTTTGAGTTATATCCGGTGATCTAGTAAGTATAATATTTTTTTGAGTTCTGTGAGTCGCTCTAGCAAATTAATCAACCCCCAGGAGTGAGTCATGGGAACCTCTGTTTTATAGCCAGTTGGTCAGAAGTACAGTTAACTACCTTGTCTTGCGACTGGTGGCTGGAGGGAGAGTTGGGGGGAAGGGGGTAGTTTTGTAGAATCAAACCCTTAACTTATGAAATCTGATGCTGTCTCTGGCTAGATGGCATCAGCATTCAGTTGAATTGAGCTGAATTGTAGGACACCTCAAGTTGCATTGCTTGTTGAAGTTATAGGGAAAACCCCCACCCCCATTCCAATACATGTGATGGAACTGTTGACCAGAGCACCTTATTTAGGCACTATTCTTTTCATTTTGTGAATCAAGAAACTGAGATTCACAGAGGTTAGATATTTTACCCAAGGTAAGTCCTAATAAGTAATGGAGGCTAGAAGGAAAGCCAGGGGCTTCTTGACTCCAAGACCATGCAGTTCCATACTGGGCACCCCCTTCATGCTAGAGGAGGGGCAAAGGGTTTTGTGACTATGCAAGTGGACATAAAACGGACAAAGCAGACAGGCTTACATGACTTAAAATAGTTCAGATTTTGTGTTTGTGGCTGTGGGGTCCATTCCTAATATCCTAGTGATTGTCTGACTAATGATCTCCTCGGCATCTTGAGATGGACGAGGTCACTCCCAGGAAATATACAACCCTGTAATGAAAGGGAAAATGATGTAGCAAATCCTTTATGACTTTTTCCTCCCACAAAAAGGGGATAACAAGCCTCAGGTTAATGTCATATAAATATTCAATGATAAATACGGCTTCTTTGTTCTTGTTTATCACCTTGTAATTTCACCTTCAAATTATTATCCTATCAAAGTATGTTATACTATATTTATGGTCCGTTATAACATATTACAATTATTGATTAATGTTTCTGACCTTATTTTTTTGTGTGTGAAGTTTTTGATGATGAAAAGCATGCTTTGTGTTTGTATTCCCTTTGCCTGACATAATGCATGGTCCAAATAAGCTGTTAACAATTTCCTATAGAACTGTTTTCTTTTAGAGAACTTTTTCGTCTCTCTATCTATGTACCTTTCCGTTGTCTACCTATCTCCATAATAGATAGCTGTGGTTATATCAGTTTATATCCCACATATATAACCTCAGAGATTATGATTGTAATGAAATAAAAAGGCATGCTTACTTGGGTTTATGTCCTAATTTCCTCATTGATTAAGTGAAAGTGGACACAGCTCAGTATTCCTCAAAACCAGCTTTTCTTAGCTAAAAAATAACCACATTAGCAAACTCATAAGTAATTAGAAGTCTAAATGATATTGCAGGTGAATGTATTTTAAAAGTTCACCCTAGCTATTTTTTTCCACTGAGTAGTTCCAAATGCAAGTGATTCCGAATCACTTGTGGGAGCTTTTAAAATAGGAACATACCTGACTCCAGGAAACCTGAATTTCAGAGAGTGTGTTCCAGCAGTTTGAAATCTTACCAAGTTACTCTGTTTTGAAGACCCAAGTAAGAACTCTACTAATCCAAGGTGAGTGTTAGGAAAAGGGCCTTGAATGAATGATACTCTTACTCAGCTCATCAAGCAGTAGACTGAGAAAAATGCTGGTTGCCTTTAACGAGGCAATCTTCTATGTATTCTGTGAATATATTAGTCAACAAGTGGATTTTTATGTAGAAGAATTCCATTTGAAACATACTTTAAGATAAATAGTGTATTATTAGGATAAAGTGTATTTAGATTTTCTGAGAAGAGTACAACACATTGTTTTAGAAGTTGGCCTTCCTTCAGGATCCATTCCCAAAAGTCAAGCACTCTTAAATTTCATCCAAGGATTGTGGGTTTTTAGTTGGCCTCTTTTCATAATTCCTATAAATATTATTTCCTATGAGGAAGGATTGACTCTATTATTATCCTTCAAATTTGATTAAAACTACAGTGAAAATAAGTAAGCGTGGCACATAATCCAGAAAGTGGGTGTGTCTTACTGACCTATAATGTTTTCTGATTTCTGGGTATTTCAAATACCTACCAACTGTGTCTCCCTCAAAGAAGATGATCACAGATCAGAGAAGAGAGGCTCTCATTATTTGTGCAGGCATATGTGATAATTTAGTAAATCTTGAAATTTTAAGATTAGCAACAATAAAAATTGTTATAGACCTTTGTGGAGACATTTCAAAGAAAGAGAACTGCCTCATGCTTTTGTTAAAATCAGAGGGGAGATTATACCTGTTCAGCCAAATTCTTGGTTTGACACAGAATACAAGTAGGTCAGACCCTTAAAATAGTACTCCATTAGAAGAAAAGCTGGTAATTAAAGGCTGAAATGTATGATTCTGTAAAAGAGGTTTATGTACTTTGCTTGAATCCTGAGCAGACTGTGAACCTCTTGGGAACAAAGACTTGGACTCACTCACCCTTGTGTCCCTTTCACCCAAGATGGAGTGTCATGCAGAATCAACCCCTAGTAATATCTGTTAACTAGATGCAGGAGTAGAAAAATATAATTCAGATGGTGTGACCTAGTTTCAGGAAAACTTACATATTAAAAATTATGATATAAATGCCTTTGCAGGTTGATTACTTCCATTTGGCAGAAGGTTGTAGCAATGAAAAGGATTTATTTGACTTTTATATCTAGACCAATCCAATAATGCTAAATATTGCCAATCTATATGGATTCTGAGGCTACCTTTCTTTCAGCCTCAGGGCAGGGGTGACCCCTGTAAGTTAATTTTAGAGTACATAAAACTGATAGCAACTCAAGAAACAGAATAGGTCTCCACAAAATGCATGTCTTCTTCAATTTCATAGAATATTATTGATTTTTTTTTTTTACATTGCTGGTAAACCACAGAAATTCTAAAAGTATCATGGAATCTGAATAAGCCCCATTCACACTTCCTAATACTAAATCCGTCCAAAGGTTGACTATTCCATAATAGCTTGAAATAGCAAGTCTTCTCCTGGCTGATTTTTCATCTTTTTTTGTGTTTGGAAAACATATTTATTTATTAGATTTTTCAGGGTGGTAAATTTGGACAATCTTATTTTAAAGTTCTTCTTGTTTGAAATCTCAGAAGCATTAAATACTGCTGAATATTCCTACATTATTGAAACATTTTTTCCCTGATTTTAGTAACATCACATATGCTTGGTTTTCACCACCTGCTCTGACTGCTTATTTTTCTCTAATGTACTTTAAATGTTACAGTTCTTGAAGGTTTTGTGTTGGTTCCCTTCTCTTTTCTCATAATTGAAACTAGATCATACACTCAGTCACAACTGTAATTATTATCCTTATCTTGATGACTCTCAGTATTGTATATATATAAACTCAATGTGCTCATATCTAAATTTCAGTGACACACTATTGCATTTGGTTCTTCTCCATTTGCTGCCGCTTCTGTTGTTTTGGCTAATGGCGAAAGCATATACATGGCTGATCGTATTAAATTCTTGAAGTTTTGCTCCCCCTTTGTCTCCTGGCCGTACTCAATTAATGTCCATTTAAATGATCATAAACAATTAATCTCTAAGTCATGTTGAAGCTACCTTTGTAATTGTCTCAATGGGATGATTCTTTTTATCCCAACTTTATCGTCCTCATCTCATTTTGAGTTAGCTTCCTCATCAGGAACTTGCTCTTCATGGATCCATTATTCATAATGCTGGAAAGTAATTAATTTCTACATACTTCAATATGTCATTCCCTTGCTTAAAAGCAACTAACCACTTTCATCTGCCCCTAGAATATAAATAGAATATCAGTGCTTTACTTGGTCTGACACTAACTTGCTTTCTACCTTCATCATGTGTCTATCTCTCACTATTCCTGCTCCAATCATATCTCACTAAACTTACTAATTAAAGCCCCCCCCCCCCCATGCTTACTCACCTCAAATTCCTTTACACACGGAACTATCTGCCCCTGAAATACTTGCCTTCCCACTTCTTTGTCTTATTCTTCTGTATATAAAACTCGACACAAAGGGATTCCAATTCTGGCCATCATGGAGTAACAAATATCTTATTTCCTATATTCCCATAAATTTGGACAAAATGTGTTGTCTCACTTTTTCAAAATAGACTTTAGTTTTAGAGCACAATGTACAGAGATTTCCCGTATTCTGTTCCTGCCCATGTACAGCCTCCTCCACTATCAGCATCCAGGACCAGAAAGGGTACATTCATTACATTTGGTGTATCTACACTGGCGCATCATTATCACCCAGAGTGAACAGTCTACATTAGTTTTCACTCTTGGTGCTGTATGGTCTGTGGGTTTTGACAAACGTGTAATGACATGTATTCACCATTTTCATATCATACAGATGAGTTTCACTGCCCTAAAATCCTCTGGGAATCTACATGTTCACCCGTCTGTTCCCCAAACTCTTGGCAACCCTTGTTTATTTGCTTTATCATTTGCTTAACTTTGTTTTCCTGTCAAAACTATTTGCCATAGTTTTGTTTCTCTAACCTGTCACATAGTCGGAATAATATAGTGTGTAGCCTTTTCAGATTGGCCTCCTTCATTTGATGATATGCATTAAGGTTCCTCCATGTCTTTCCATGCTTGATAATTCACTTTTTTTTTAGTGCTAAATAGTATTCCATTGTCTAAATGTACCACAGTTTATCTATACACATACTCAAAGACATCATGGTTGCTTCCAAGATTTTGCAATTAGGAATTAAGCTGCTATAAATACGTGCAGATTTCGCGAGGATAGAGGTTTTCAACACATTTGGGTAAAATACCCAGGAGCATGGTTGCTGGATTATATGGTAAGAGTATATTTAGTATTTTGCTTTCTTTTTAAAAACTACCAGACTGTCCTCCAAAGTGACTATACCATTTTGCCTGCCCACAGCCAATAAATGAGAATATTTATTGCTCTATACCTTGCTGGTATTGGTGATGTCTCCTGTGTTACCTTCTAGTAGTTTCATAGTTTGCATTTTACGCTTAGGTCTGTAATCCATGTTGAATTATTTTTTATGAAGAGTATTAACATCTGTGTCTACATTAGTTTTATTTTATTTTACTTTTATTTATTTATTTTTTTAAAGATTTTATTTGGGGAAACTGGGAGGCTCAGTGGTTGAGCATCTGCCTTTGGCTCAGGTCGTGATCCCAGGATCCTGGAATCAAGTCCCACATCAGGCTTCCCACAAGGAGTCTGCTTCTCCCTCTGCCTATGTCTCTGCCTCTCCCTCTGTGTCTTTCATGAATAAATAAATAAAATCCTTTTTAAAAAATATTTTATTTATTTATTTGAGAGAGAGAGAGAGAGAGAGCATGAGCGGGGTGGTGGGGGAGTGGCAGAGGAAGAGGGAGAAGCAGACTCTTTACTGAGCTGGGAGCCTGATGCTGGGCTCAATCCTAGGACCCTGAGATCATGACCTGAGCCAACCTGAAGGCAGAAGCTTAATTGACTGAGCCACCCAGGCACCTCTGTGTCTAAATTTATTTATATTCCTGTGGAAGTTCAGTTGTTCCAGCACCATTTATTGAAAAGACTATTTTTCCTCCATTATGTTATGTATGCTTCTTTGTCAAAGATCAGTTGACTGTATGGATATAAGTCTATTTATGAACTCTCAATTCTGTGTTGCTGTTTTTTTTAACCTATGTATCCTTTACCAATACTAGATTGTCTTGTTCACTGTAATTTTTTTTTTTTTCACTGTCAATTTATAGTAAGTCTTGAGGTCAGGTAATGTCAGTCTTCTAACTTTGTTCTCCTTTATTTTTTACTTTTTATTTTTTTAAGATTTTATTTATTCACTCATGAGAAAAAGAGAAAGAGAGAACGAGAGGCAGAGACACAGGCAAAGGGAGAAACAGGCCCCATGCAGGGAGCCCAACGTGGGACCCGACCCCAGGTCTCTAGGATCATGCCCTTGGCTAAAGGTGGCACCAAACCACTGAGCCACCCAGGCTGCCCCTTTGTTCTCCTTTAATATTGAGTGGGTCCCTCTGAGTCTTTTGCCTCTCCATAAAAACTTGGGAATCAGTTCTTTGATTTCCACAAAATAGCTTACTGGATTTTGATTAGAATTGCATTGACTCGTTAGATCAATTTGGGAAGATTTTGCATCTTGACAATATTGAGTTCTATCCATGAATATGGAATATCTCTCCATTTATTTAGTTCCACTTTGATTTCTTCATCAAAGTTTTGTAAGTTTTCACATATGTATCTTGTACATATTTTGTTAGATTGATGCTTAAGTATTTCATTTTGGAGGGGGTGTTCATGCAAATGATATTGTGCATTTAATTTCAAGTTCCACTTTTTCATTGCTGGCAAATAAGAAAGTGTTTGACTTTCATATGTTAAGCTTGTATTCTGAAACTTTTTGCAATCACTTGTTAGTTCCTGGATGTTGTTTTGTTTTGTTTTGTTTTGTTTTGTTTTGTTTTGTTGGCTTTTGTGAATGTTCTGCATAGACAATCATGTCCTCACCAAACACAGTTGTTTTATTTCTTCCTTTTCAACCTATATGCTTTTTATTTACTTTTTTGTGTCTTATTGTATTAACCAGGACTTCCAGTACAAAAAGAAGTTGAAAAGCTATAGTGAGAAAGGACATCTTTGCCTTGTTTCCGATGTTGGTGGGAAAGCTTAGAATTTCTCACCATTAAGTATGATGTTGGCTTTAGGTTTTTGTAGAGTTTCTTTAAGCCGAGGAAGTTCTTCTTCATTCCCAGCTGACAATCTTTGTCATAAATGGGTGTTGAATTCTGTCAAATGTTTTTTCTTTACATATTGTTATGATCACATGATTTTTTTTATTAGTCTATTGATGTGAAAGATTAGATTAATTGATTTTATGTCAAACCAGCCTTGCATACTGGAATAAACCTGACTTGGTCATGTTTAATAACTCATTTTATACATGGCTGGATTTGATCTGCTAATATTTTCTTTTTTTTTTTTTTTTTTTAAATATATTTTTCAGTTTTTTTTTTTTAAATTTTTATTTATTTTTGATAGTCACAGAGAGAGAGAGAGGCAGAGACACAGGCAGAGGGAGAAGCAGGCTCCATGCACCGGGAGCCCGATGTGGGATTTGATCCCGGGTCTCCAGGATCGCGCCCTGGGCCAAAGGCAGGCGCCAAACCGCTGCGCCACCCAGGGATCCCTGCTAATATTTTCTTGAAGATTTTGACATTGTATTGTTCATGAGAGATAATTGTCTATGGTTATCTTTTTTGGTAGTGTCTTTGGTTTTGATATAGTACTGAACCCATAGAAAGAGGTAAGAAGTATTCCTTATGCTTCTATTTCTGGTAAAGGTTATAGAGAGTAAGATAATTTCTTCATTACATGTTTGGTAGAATTTGCCAGTGAACACACTTGAGCCTGGATCTTTCTATTTTGAAAGGTTATTATTGATTCAACTTCACTAATAGATATAGGCCTATTCAAATTCTATTTATTCTGTGTGAATTTTGACAGACTGTGTTTTTCAACGAGTTGGTTCATTTCATCTTGGTTATCAGATTTATAAGCATGGAGTTAGTTGTTTATAGTACTTTTTAATTGTCCTTTTGATCTTGATTGGATCTGTAGTAATGTCCCCTCTTTTGCTTCTGATATTAGCAACCTGTGTCTTCTCACTTTTTTCTTAGTAAGTGTAGCTGGAGGCTTATTTTTTTTTTTTTAATCTTTTTAAGGAATTTGGTTTTATTGATTTTATCTATTGATTTCCTTTTTAAAAAACTTTCATTTTATTTCTTTTTTTTTTAGATTTTATTTTTAAGTAATCTCTATACCCAATGTGGGACTCAAACTCACAACCCTGAGATAGAGAGTTGCATGCTTTTCCAACTGAATCAGCCAGGTGCCCCTCATTTATTTCTGTTTTGGATTTAATTTGCTCTTCTTATTTCTTTAGATGGAAACTAGGATTATTGTTTTTAAATCTTTTCTCTTTTTAATAGATTCATTCAATTCTATAAATTTTCCTCTAAGCACTGCTTTTGCTGCATCCTACACATTTTGTTAAATTATATATTTCATTGTAATATAGCTAAAAGTACTTTTTAATTTCTCTTGAGATTTCCCTTTGACTCATGTGTTATTTAGAAGTGTGTTGTTTAAACTCCAATTACTTGGGGATTTTCCAATGTTCTTTTTGTTGTTGAGTTCTAGTTTAATTCTTTATGGTCAGAGAGCAGACATATATCATTATATTATTTCTCTCTCTCTCTCTCTCTCTCTCTCTCTCTTTACATTTGTTAGTACATTTTTTATGGCTCAGAATGTGGTATATCTTGAATGTACCACGTGAGCCTGAGAAAAGCAGGCTCTTACATTCTGCTGTTGTTGCATGATGTAGTCTATAGATGTCAGTCATATCCAGTTGACTGATAATGCCTTTGAATTCAACTGATATCTTCACTGATTTCCTGCCTTCTGGACCTCTCCTTTTCTGATAGAGGGGTGTTGAAGTTTCCAACTATAAGTAACTCTTTCTAAACAATGTAAAGCTATGATCCTTGAAAGAAAAGACACAAGCGAGCTCCACATCCTATTTGATTTTCTTCCATAGGCCAGAAATAGTCCACACTTATATCACCAATTGATTTAAAAAACAAACAAACAAACAAACAAACAAACAACACCAAGCAATTCCATGGGAAAAAAAGTCTTTTCAGCAAATGACACTGGAACATTTGGATATCATATTGGGAAACAAATATATGACTCTTGCATCAAACAATTTCAAAATCAAACAATTTCAATTTCAAAAAACATGTTGATATCAGGTAAATCATAAACCAAGGGTAAAAGCTAGCTTATTGCAGAAACCATTGGGAATTATCTGTGCAAACTTGGCATGTAGAAAGATTTTTTAGAGAAGATAGACTGTATTGAAATCACAAAAAAGGGATCCCTGGGTGGCGCAGCGGTTTGGCGCCTGCCTTTAGCCCAGGGCGCGATCCTGGAGACCCAGGATCGAATCCCACATCGGGCTCCCAGTGCATGGAGCCTGCTTCTCCCTCTGCCTGTGTCTCTGCCTCTCTCTCTCTCTGTGACTATCATAAATAAATAAAAATTAAAAAAAAAAATTGAAATCACAAAAAATATAAAAATAAATATGAATTGACCATCAAACTTAAAATTTCTGTTCATCAAAAGTCACTGCTAATGGGCAGCCCAGGTGGCTTAGCAGTTGAGCGCTGCCGTAAGCCCAGGGCGTGATCCTGGAGACCCACGTCGGGCTCCCTGCTTGGAGCCTGCTTCTCCCTCTGCCTGTGTCTCTGCCTCTCTCTGTGTGTGTCTCTCATGAATAAACAAATAAAATCTTAAAAAAAAAAAAAAGTCACTGCTAAGAAAATGAATAGTCGAACCATACGCAGGAATAAACTATTCATTATACAGATATATTTCAAAGGACTGGCACCCCCAAAATACAAAGAACTCCAACATCTAAATAGTATAAAAGGAATATCACCCATTTTTTTTTAATGGGCAAAATATTTGAACAAAAATTTCACAAAAATACCTATGGCCAAAAAGCACATGTAAAAGTGTTTAATATCCCTATTACCAGGGAAATACTAAGCTAAACTATCTGTGATATCACCATACTGTCCACCAGAATGGACGTATTTATAGATATTGGCAACAATAAATGTTGGCAAGGCATGAAACACCTAGAATTCTTAAACATTTTTGGTAGATATATAAAATGGTATAACCATTTTGGGAAATTGTTAGCAGTTTCTTATAAAGGTAAATATATACTTTTTTTGTGAGCAATTACACTCTTAGCTGTGTCTAGACCAAGATACATGTGAGTATAATCCCAGTAGCTTTATTCATAATAGGTTATAAGTTGAAGCAACAAATATCCATCAACGGGAGAATTGATTTTTTTTTTTGAGAATTGATTAACATATTATTGTATATTTGGACAATACAAGACTATCAACAAGAAGGAATTCAACTGATGATAACTGATATAAAATAAATGAATTTAAAAATCATTATGCTTTTGAAAAAAATTGTGATCTACTAAGCATTTCTAAAACAGTTTAATGAAATATGTGGTGATATAAATCAGAAGCATGGTTACCTCTGGAATCCAAATGAGGATGATCTGGGCAGGCAGAGGAAGGGATTTTGAGACAAATGTCTTATTTTTTGATAGCAGTATAGGTTAAGCAAGTGTATATGATTTTCAAAACTCTGCAATCTCTACTCTTAAATCTTGGGCATTTCATTATATATACATCATATCTCAATTTTCTAAAATGAAACACAAAGTAATTACCCTGTTGGAAATGTATCTTGGAGGAGATTGTTTTTGTTTAATGTATTATATGCCTATCTGTATACTGTCTGTCATATTTGCAAACATTTGTGAAATGTTCTTTCTACATTTCTTGATATTTTGCAATCTCTTAGGCTTACAGACTCAGTGGTTCAGTGTTGGGATGGAAAGTGTATATGATTTGGTGACAGGCATGTCTGTGTATAGCTGCTTCTACTAGTTCTGGTAGTGTTAACAGGAGCACATTTCCCCTGACCTCCACGGTGCTACCTCCTCACCTGAAACATGGAATTTTAATAGAGTTATTGTGAGGACAAGAGAAAATCTACATAATTATTAGGTAAATGATAGTTGCGCAGTAATGCATCAGATCTATATTTTTAATAGTATATATACATGGGATTTTTTTAAATCAAGTTTGTATACATGTGAGGAAATTTCCTAACAACTTTATTGCCTTATCTTGATCTTTATAAGAGTCCTATGAGTTAGAGTTATCATTATCCCTCTATTAAAGATTAAGATTCTTTTTTAAGATTTTATTTATTTATTCATGAGAGACACAGCGAGAAAGAAAGGTAGAGACACAGGCAGAGGGAGAAGCAGGCTCCATGCAGGAAGCATGATGTGAGACTTGACCCCAGAACTCTGGGGTCACACCCTGAGCCAAAGGCAAATGCTCAAACCCTGAGCCACCCAGGCCTCCCAAAGATTAAGATTTTTGAATTGAGGTATATACTTTGCTTAATATTACACAACACCAAATGGCCTAGCCAATTTTTTAGCCGTGGGGGTTGTACTTGAGGCTGCCTTTTCAGTATTACTTTATCCAATTGCCTCCCATAAATGCTGATTATCATTATTATCATTGTCATTACCCATCTATGTTGATTTCTCCATAAATCTTACCTCCAAATCCTTAAGCAGATGAGTAGCTTGACTGAATGTAACCCCTTTAGCATCAAGGAATGCATATGTCCAGGGACATCTCCAGTATTTAAAATTATTGTTTTTATCTTAAATTGAAATTGACTTGTTGGACTTGATGCATCCCATGTGAGCTTGCTGAACTAATCTACTGTCTTTTAAAATGGCAACATTTAAAACACAAGAGGCCACCTATTACAACTGATTCAGTCCTTTATCTTAACTTGAATTGTGACAAGGGATGTATTCCTTGCATGATACTGAGGGACTCAACACATGACCCCAGAAGGATCATGCCAGACATCTGGGCTGTATGACTTTGTGCCCAGTGCTGACAGCAGCCTGGTGGAGCTTGGCTTACCTGAGTCCCTAGTTCCATGTAGAGGCTCTAACACTTAGGCGACATTCAGAAAACACAACTCATTTAACTCCTCCTGCTTCTGGTCTGTTTTCTCCACTTCTCTTGAAAGCAAATGGAGACTTCTGCTTTAGAAATTTAGTTACTGGTAGGGTAAGTGATAATGGTAAGATTTAACTAATAAATTTCTTTTTCTTTCTTTCTTTCTTTCTTTCTTTCTTTCTTTCTTTCTTCTTTCTTTCTTTCTTCTTTTCTTCTTTCTTTCTTTTCTTTCTTTCTTTTCTTTCTTTCTTTCTTTCTTTCTTTCTTTCTTTCTTTCTTTCTTTTTCTTTCTTTTCTTTCGAGTGCATGCTCACACTTGGCTGAGCAGTAGGGGAGGGACAGAGGGAAAGGGAGAGAGAGAATCCCAAGCAGGCCCCTGATGTGAGGCTTGATCCTGAGATCATGACCTCAGCTGAAATCAAGAGTCAGATGCTTAACTAATTGACTGAGCCCCCCAGGGGCCCCAAGATTTGATTAACATATTAAAATATGTCTTTCTACTTAAATGGGAATGCTAAATGTACAGATTTTAATAGTGAACTTTAATCCATCGTCTTTGTACTGGTACAGCTGTGACTAAAGATAGTGTCTGGTCCAGGTAGGAACTAGAGCTAGACATGCCAAAATCTCAGCAATCAAGATCAGTCTGAAAGCTCATGCAAAGAAATGCATGATGAACAATATATCAAAATTTTAAACAAGTTTGGATCAGTTTGGTGATCTATGTACATATTTACCAAGCAGCTCTCCTATAATGAAAATTGCCATTCTGAATCTTGGACATATTGGAACATATTGGTTTTAAAAGAAACTCTGCAAGTGGAAGTGGAATATCTGTAGGAATGGTGGGCAGCAAAAATAGATAGCTTAGTGGTGCTTGAGAGTTGAACCTTTGAGTGGGGTATTAACTCAGAGAGGTTGAGACCTCAGGGATATCTATGATACTAGCAGAGTGAGTCAGTCAAGAGAGGAGAGACTGCACTACAAATTTTGATCCTCTATGTCTATGAATATAATTTTTAGGAGAGTGAGAAACTTGGTACTAATAACAATTATTTAACCTAAAAAGTAGAATTTAAAAGGGAACTCCCTTTTTGAGTACAAGCCAGCTGCAAAAGCTTGAATGAGGTTTGGTGTGTTCACTGATGGGAGTAATTGTAGTTTCTATTTCATAGAGTTGCTGTAGGAATAGCATTAAAGACTATTTACAAAGTATATTTACAGGATTATCACAATAAACTGTGCCACATGCTGTACTATGATTACACTTCTAATATACAGTTGACCTTTGAAAAACACGAGGATTAGGGGTGCTCTCCACCCTGTTGCAGTTGAAAATCCCTGAATGACTTTTGACTCCCCCAAAACTTAACTGCTAATAGCCTACTGTTGACTGGAAGCCTTCCTGAAACACAATCAATTAACACGTATTTTCTATGTATACATATTATATGCTATATTCTTAAGATAAATTATGCTGGAGAAGGAAAATGCTATTAAGAAAATCATAAGGAAAAGAAAATACATTTGCAGTACTGCACTGTACAAAATCTGCATATAAGTGGACTGGTGTGGTTCAAACCCATATTGTAGGGTGAACTGTAATTTAAACAGATCTTCCTAGAGTTTTTGGTTTTTTGTTTGCCAGTTTTCTTTTCAATGTTTTGGTCATTAATCTTGCTCATGTTCCATGGTGGAACCCTCAAACTCCTCTCATTAGCTCTTCACAGGATGTAATCTGACAGTACCCAGTGTCTTTGTAATGCCGCTGCAGACCCTGGGACCTGCTCCTGAATGGCAGGCCTCTACCATCCTGGGGCACCCCACCTCCACCCTGGAATTCCTTCTTCCTCCTCATATTTGATCTGTAATCTCTGTTCCCCACCTTTCAGGACATACTTAGATTGTTTACCCTTCTTAGGGCAATGTATACCCTAAGTGTGAATGAAACTGTGTAATAAGCAATTCCTTGTAGCTTTTCTCTCTTTTCCCACTAGGTTGATATTTTGATTGAATGTACACGTTTATGCCGGATATAAGCTTCCTTCTGAATTTCAAAGACATCACTCAATTGACTTCCACTTTCTAGTGTTATTGTTGAGAAGGTTGATGCCATCTTGACACTCTAGTATATTAAACATATTTTTTAAACTCCTTTCTTTAAAAGCTTATTTGTTTTATTTTTTTGTTTGTTTGTTTGTTCATTTGTTTATTTATGTAGGTTCTATGCCCAACATGGGGCTTGAACTCATGACCTGGAGATTGAGAGTCACTTGATCTACCAGCAGAGCCAGGCAGATGCCTCAAAGGTTTATTTATTTTTTAAAAATATATATATATATATTTTGGTGGAGGTCCATTCTTGCTTTATGTCCTATATTATTTTCTAGTTATTTCGAACATGTTCACTTATTAACTGCAATATTTATTTTTCGTGATTTTAAATCCCCAAGTCCTAGTTCTCCAATTGGTTGAATTTCTATATTTTTAGCATTTTAGAGATACTGTGTCTTAAAATTGCTTTCAGTTATAATTCTGTACAAGTTTTCAGCAGTGGTTATTTTACATGTGAGGGATCTCTGGACGCTCCTCCTTTGTGAATGAGTTCTTTCAAAGCACTGCCATCCTTTATTTGTTCAAGTCTCTTAAGTTTTCAAAGTTACTAGATCAGTTCCCATTTCTGGATGTGGGGTTATGACACATTGCTTAGTGTAGTCAATATAGATTTAAACCACTACCTATTTCTGGTATAGAACTGCTGCTATAACTTACTTATTCTTGGCAGTGTTTTGTCTGAAATACTTCGTTCCTTTCCTCCTGTAGGTTATTACAATCCCAAAGCCCCATCCCTGAGGCCTGTAGTCTTTATTTTAAAATTCCATGAATTGCTGCAATATCATTACTTGTTTATCAATATTTTTAATATTTTATTTAATTCGTGGCATCTATAGCTTCGTTCTTTTGAACCCAGCCATACATTTGGGAGGAAGGAGAGGGTTGGTGTCTGTTTATAGCTATTTATATTTCTCTAATAATTTATATCTATATATATTTATATTTATATTATCATTTATATTTATATAACCATTCTCATCAAATCATTGTGCCCTATTACTTGAGGTTGGATCTGTTCTTTAAGACTATGCTTAAATTTCTGAAGTTCCACAGAAACTTTTGTTCCATTTTAGAATTCTCACTAGAATTTCTCACTAGAATTTGCCACATATTCATATGTCCCATGCAACCACACATCTGATTACATATTGTTCCCAAGGGTAATTACACATAACTATTTATTTTTTTTGCTAAAACCTATAAATTGCTTTAAAAAAGCATATGCCCTAATCTTAAATCCAATGTGACAATGAGCCAGTCTCAAACAGGAGACTTTTTTCCTAATCAAGGAAGTTGGAAAAAAACCTGTAAATTTCTAATCTAAAAATAAAGCTTTACATCATACAGTGCATTCCAGTATATGAAACACATTCATCTTCACAATAAGATTTCTGAGACAGATTTCCCCATTTAACTTTACATATTAAGCAAGTAAGCCTCAGGGAGGCATAGGTCCAAGGTCATGCAGTCATTTCTTCTGCTCAATATCTTTGCTATTTCACATTCCCCAGGCAGTTTCCTTGTTTATAAATTGGGGCTGTTGTGAAAACCCGAAGAGGCAATGCATGTTCAGTTGTTTTGTAAACTGTCGAGTACTATATAGCTGTGAAAACCAATGGTAGCAATAATCTAGAATATCAGAGCCCCATCTAGCCACAGAAACCAGGTCTTTTGTCTTTTGTTAACTTGCTTATAAATCATTGTCTCATGTTAGTTAATTACCGTAGTGACTGACTTGACCAGGGAACTCTAATAGGATTTTTATGGATGGTCAAAGCATTTTGAAGAGCGTGGCCTAAGGTGATCTCTCTCAGTTTTTCTTATTTATCAAAAAGGGGGAAAATGACATCATTTCTTTGGCCCTTAGCTCATTTGTTCCCCTAGTCAGGGATATGTCTTGTCCTGCCAGTCTTGATCCCTGTGTGAGTTTATAGCTCTTTATTCTTGATTCTCTGCTGCCTTTGTTATGATTCTCCTTCTAGCTAGGTCTCTACTGTGACAATGAATGGGTGAATTGAGGTTATTAGTAAGTTCATTTCAGGCAGAAATATCTCCACTATACTTGCCAGGGATAGCTATATAAGCCCTTTCTGTATCGTTAGAAAAGCAGAAAACCATTTCAAATTAAAGTGCAATTAGAGTCAATATACTTCAAAGCAAGTATATTTACATGTAGGCTAATTAAAGAAATCTTTAAAGATCTCAACATTACAGATGGTACACAGAGGAAAAATGTATATTTGGATATACCTCCCTTTCTCTCTTTTTCTCTCAATGCAAAATTGTACAATAAACACATCTTCATTTATAGAACTGTCTCGAGTTGTTATGGCAACTGGAATTTGGGGTCAAGCAGAGAATGAATTGTTACCATTGTTCCCTGAGCCTAGAGAAATAGTTTTAACATCTGATATGAGCTTTGAACATCATTGAAAAAGGGAAAGTGTACTTTTAGTGCCCTGGATTCCATGTCTATAGACTTTCTTCTCGACAAACTTTACTGCACTTTAAAACCTCAGCCTCTTCTCAATCAAGCTTGCTCCACAAAAAGAACCAACAGCAACTGATTTATACTTAATGTGTTTGTGTTGAAGTCATGTTTGCTATTTCTGGGGAACATCCATTTACTTGCCACTTATGTAGGTAATCTTTAATGATCTCGGAGGTAAAAAAAAATGATCTTGGAGATATTTCAGACTGTTTCTACATCTATAAAATGGGTCTGACAAAACATGACCCCTGAGAAAGACTAGAATAATAAAAGTACACAATGCAAAAACAAGTTTTTGGAGAATAACAAAGAATATAAAGATGCACTCCATGTACAATTTTTAATCTTTTATGTATTCATTCTGAAAATACAGATGATATATTTAATATGTGCCAAGGCATACTAGAATACAAAAAAATATTGAGATTTAGTGTTTGTTCACAAGAGCTCAGGGTCCAGCTAAAAAAATTAGTATATTATCAAAGTATGTGCAGAGTACTCTGACTGTTCACAGAGAAGAGTGTCTCACCCTCTGAAAAAAAGAGGTATCTGCTTCCTCTTTTGAATCTGCTCATGTTGTCTTGGTCTCAGCTCTGGTTCTAGATGAGCTGTGGCTGTGGTACGCAACTCCACGCTGGGTTGGCTCACAGAGCTTCCCTTTTCAAGCTTACAATGTGTTCTTCCCTCTAGGACTTTCTGCCCTAGAGTGTCTCTGATACCATAGCTTGAGAAGTAGCCAGAATCCTGTTCAGACAAATTTGCACACACAGCCAGAGTTCAGGGGAGTTAACACACCTCAGGGCAACCCCCAAAGGGAGTCAGGAGCAGATAGATAAATTGTTAGACTAATCACCTCCCTCCTGTTCTCTGGGATCTACTTTCAGATGTAAACCACACCTATACCTATATTTACTCAGGCTCTGCTTACAGAAAGAATCAGAGCTAAGGCAATCAGTCCTAGGAATCAACCCAAAAAGTCTATTTCCAATGGGGGATCCTGCAACTAGATCAATCACCGGTGAGATGACAATAAATATTGTGTTGTTTAAATAAGTGGGGTAGTGGTAACCTCCCTTGCACATTTTCACATCACAATCACCAAGACTCTCATTTGTGGCAGTATTAGGATGTGCTCCAGGTGGAAGGCAGAAGGGTTGGTTATGTAGTAGTTCCATCCTTTCAACTATATGCGGCACTGATAATCATTAGGCTTTGAGGTTGTCCAGCCTGGGTGTGCTGTTTTGAAAGCTTGCAAAGAAGAAATGACAGGTCGAGGCCAAGTAAGTGTCCTCTCAGTACACCCTGTAAAACCGCATGGTCTATTAAGTACTGTTTAAAGATCATTTTCATGTAAAGAGGTTCTTATCTCCTGCAGTCACAGGGAGAAAAATGTGGTTAAAATAAAACGTAACTTCCAATTAATAATGGTGGAATGAATTTTGAAAGCTTTAGCCAAACGTCAGCCTGGGAATTATCTCCTGCAAAAGTTGTAGCTGCCCTACAAGATGGAATACAGACAGCAAGCCAATAGCGGTCCTAGAACTCTGTCTCCCTCTCAGATGGACTGGACGGATGTGTTCCCAAGGGGCCAGAATAGCATTAGCCTGCTCCCTCAGCACTTTTCAGTACCCAGTTGAAGTCTGTTATTCTTCCGGATAACCTTAGGCTCTGTTGGTTTAGAAATCTTTGTTCTGATAGGTGAATTTCCATGAGAGGACACAACAAAGGTTCCTCTACATTTGGGGCTACACACAAGTATCAGGTCATTTGGGATTCCTCAGGCCTGTGAAGTACCCAATAAAGTATTACACTGAAGTGGGTAATTGAAACAACTGCAGGAGTGAACTACATGATGCCACAGAAGTGTATGTCTGCAGCCAAGAGGTGTTCTTTGTTGACAAATGGTAAATGAGCAATTGCTGCAATTACGACCAGCAAGAGCAAGGCAACCAAGATATTAGATCCATCAGGAATGGTTCAGCCATCAGTCCTGTAACCTAGAGAAGCTGAAAGGTGAAAGAAATATAAGGTGGGTTTTAACAGGAAGATAATGAATTTTAATTATAGCCTTCATCAGTGGAGATGGTAGCTTGTTTCATTAACCTGCCTGTATTAAAGTCATTTTTACAGATTTGCTGCTGTCACCACCTGGATGACTCAGTGAATAGTAGACTGAGAGTAGGGCACACATGAGCAGAGTCAGGGTGGACTGTATGAGATACATCTTCTGCATCACGCCACACCCTCCTCTGGGCCTCACAGTGGTTCATTTGTGGTCATAGCAAATGGTTCTGTACAGGCTTTGAACCACATTTCATGGGCCCTGTTCAGCCTCCGGCCCAGGCTACACATCTGCTACTCTCTTCCTGGATCTCCTCTGCCATCACAGCATTGGGCATCAGTGCCACAGGCTTGGCATTCAAGCACTTATAGCCAAAACATATGGAGAAGTGAATGGCTCCAGAAGGAATCCTTGTAGTTGGTCTCAAGAAACAGTAAAGGCCTCTCCCTGTCTTTTCCTGAATAGGCCAGTTGGGGAAAGATTCCATATGTTACTCAGGAGACATTGCTCAGACCAAGCTTCTCAGATAATAGCAGTGACCTTCTCATTAATATGTTCTTAAACTGTGTTTTTGTTTTGTTTTCCTTTTAAAAAATATTTATTTAAATTCATTTTGCTAACAGATAGTATAACACCCAATATAACATCCAGTGCCCTCCTTAGTGCCCATCACCCAGTTACCCAATCCCCCACCCACCTCCTCGTTTTTTTGTTTTTTGTTTTTTTTTCATTAGTCAGTGGACTCCTACTTTCTGTGATTACTTCCCAAATAAACTACCTGCATAAAAGACTGTCATAGGCTCTGCTTCATGGGAAATGAAGGTCAAAAGTGTCACTAAATAGTGATAATCAGTCCTGAGAAATGGAGAAAAGAATGTCCAAGTTCTTGACCAAAAATGAAGTGGAACAAAGCAGTTGGGACATTAGAAGCAGACCTAGAAATAAAGGAGCTTATCTATTCACTGTTCAAAAAATTAAGTCATCAGTAATGGAGAAGTGCAAATCACACACTGTGCGGAGCCAAGTCCTCACATATGTTTAAGAGTGAATCACTGGATTTGTTTCACAATGCACGCATTAGATTAGTTTTTCATTATCCCAGAAGGCATTGTTCCCATGATATGGCTCAGCAGATTTTAGATCAGTGTCACCAAATAGAATTCATTTAAGGGCCAGGTTGGTAATACAAATAGTTGTTTTGTCGAGTTGGAGATTCTAAAACATGGAAGGTCACGTGTCATTCTGAAGTGGGCAGCAGTTGTGCAGCTAAAGCTGACAGTTGCCCCATGGGAAAGGAGGCAGATATTTCAGATCCGTAAGGTTCTTTTCTGATGTTGTTTTTAAATTGCTCTAATTCGATGTGGAAATTCAAGTTTATTTACAGGTTGATCTTTGATTACCTCTCTTTTTAAATAAGTCATTATGACAAAAAGAAAAGACAACCAACAACATGTGTATGTGCAACATCTCGCCCAGCCTTTGTGTCTTCTTGTTCAGCCATTGTTGTCTTTGCATTTTACATATCCTGCTGTCCTCGGCAACTTTGACATTCGGGATTGTGGAATCAGCACCAAATGTAGATTTTTTAAAAAAAGTTAAAATTTATTCATGAGAGACACACAGAGAGAGAGAGAGGCAGAGAGAGAAGCAGACTCCCCACAGGGAGCCCGATGAGGAACTTGATCCACCCAGGTGTTACCAAACATGGATTTAGAAGACTGAAGCCAAGTCTTAAGTATCCCTGTCTTTTTGTGAGTCTAAGACATTGTATATCTCTGAATCCCAGCTTGCTGTCTTTTATATCATACTCCAACAACTCTTTTTACAGTTTTGTTGAAAATTAGATAAAATAATAAATCTCACTTACTGTAAAGGTAGAAATAAATAAGCGGCATTACTTTGATAATTCCTTGGGTCTAGATATAGGCTGAAATGGAGATACTTTTCAGTCCTGAGTTCAGATCCTAACTATAAAGTAAATATATGTGAAAGATACAAATATAAAGTAAATATAAAATTAATCTACACTAAGCTTCAAATTCATAGCATGGATTCAATGACTTACATAAATTCCCTGGCACAGCTCTTGGTACAATAGTGGTAGGTATTATTATTATTCATTATTATTCATTATTATTATTGATTAATTTGACCACCAATTTTAGTTATTTCACAAAACTTTATTGAGGCCCATCATGTAAATATACATTCATCATGAATTTAGACAAGTGATCACAGTTACCTTCCATCACTCCTTTCCTCCTGCCCTCTGCATGGCACAGCTCTTTAGTTTCTAATTTCTGAGAAGAAACACTGCTCGCAGTGCTATCCTAGGAGGGAGCGTTCTTATAAGTGCAAAATAACGAACATTTTTGTATTAGATAAGTTTGTATCAGCTGCCACAAGCATATCAGGAAAGATGCACTGAGAAGCTCTGCATTGTCCATTTTCTGTCTTTTAGTGATAGCCATATCCAGGAGGTTCCAGAAGGTAATATTTCACCTGCGAGTTTGGAATCAGGGGCTGTTGGTGAGACGTTTCAGTAGCAGGGGCAGATAATTCAGTGACACTTGCAGTCTTATTAAATCGCTATCAGCTTAGAAGAATAAGCTTAATTAGCAGACTAAATTAACTGTAAAACCTTAACCTGTGAGCCTCGAGCATTTCTTTCACTTCAATATTAGTTAGAGTCTTCTTTACATACAGAGCTATAAATTGAGAGACACTAGCCAGGCTTCCCTGAGATCCCGCTTACTTTAAGATTTTGTTTGTTTGTTTTGCATTTTTAGTCAACTCCCTTTAAACATGAGGGGCACGCACGTCCAATATATTTATGGAATAATTTAATTTGGTTCAAAATAAGTATATGGTTTCACATGATCAGGTTCTAGAATTAACACCATGTTGAGTTAACTCTTAGTTGATGATAAAAGGCAATGAATGACATCTTGGGAATTGTTCCAAATTTCAACTGCACTCATTTAGTAGAGTAGTATGTTGGTATTTTTAAATATAAAAAAGTAAAATAACAGTTATTGTTTTTAATAACAATAAAATAAAAGTATAATAACAGTTAATAAAAGTAATATAAGTAATATTAATAATAAAAGTAAAATAACAGTTATTGTTTTTTTTTTTTTTAAATTTTATTTATTTATGATAGTCACACACACAGAGAGAAGGAGAGAGAGGCAGAGACACAGGCAGAGGGAGAAGCAGGCTCCATGCACCGGGAGCCTGACGTGGGATTCGATCCTGGGTCTCCAGGATCGCGCCCTGGGCCAAAGGCAGGCGCCAAACCGCTGCGCCACTCAGGGATCCCCAGTTATTGTTTTTAAATTGGTGAATATGCCTTTGACAATCAAAATAAACATGATATGATTATTGTCTCTCAACAATCCAAGGAGGCAGTTTCCCTCCTCCTACCTGAAACAACCTGTTTGTGTCTTCGATCCTGCTTTCCTTGGCCTGGAGTTCCCATCTCTGGTATTCATTTCATCATCCTGCAGCAGCCAGCAAATCTTTTAGCTCCCACCAAGTTCTCAGCATCATGCTCAGTACTGGAGAATCAAAGATGAGAAAGGTTTTATTGTCAGAGAACAGCCTTGCTGATGGAACAAATATATATTAAAGAATTTTGTATTAATATCTTCACTTCAAACATACATATGTCAAGGAGAATGTTAGAGTGCCTGGGCACCTGGGTGGCTCCTTGGTTGAGCGTCTGTCTTTAGTTTAGGGCTCAGGGTACTGAGATCCAGTTCTATAACAGGCTCCCCGCAGGGAGCCCACTTCTTCCTCTGCCTGTGTCTCTGCCTCTCTCTGTGTGTGTCTCATGAATAAATAAATAAAATCTTTAAAAAAGAGAGAAAGAGAGAATGTTAGAGTGCCAAAATATCGCTTGGAGACAGGGTGAAGCTTTCACGAAAACTTGGATGTTGCGTATTGGGAGAAACCCTTGAGTTCATTACGTGAATGCAGGAGTTATGAAAGTTTGGACAGGACGTAACCACTAAGTCTACTGAGAGCTTAAATACTTCCAACACCTGAAGACAATGGAACTTTAGAAATTTTGATACACTTTCCAGGAGCCAACAATAGCGGAAACAGTGGAAAGTATGTGCTTTGCTGATGAGCTCGATTCTGAAAGCATTGGGAGCCACTGAAAATATTTAACCCTGGAATTCCATGATTAGATTTGCAGTTCAGCCTTAGCAGTCTCCTATTAATATGGGATATGGACACCAGAACTGTGAGAACTGAGATGGGGTATCACAAAGATTCAGAGAAATAATGAGTGTTCTGAGGTAAAACCATTGTTAACAGGTGGATATGAGACAGGGAGGAATTATGTTAAATAGAAAAAAGTTAATAGGACCTACTAACTGGTTATATTTGGAGTTAATTAAGAGAAGTCTGATGCATAGCCCTATTTGTAGTACAATTAATCAAAATAGATAAGGAAGTAGCATGATTTGGGGATGTAAAATGATTTGGATTTGAAACATGTTCAAACAGAAGAGTCTGCATGGCAGCCAACCTGGTAGGGACATCTAGGAAATGGTATAGAATATCCACAAACAGTTTAGGATGCAGTGATAACAATGTGGCCTTCCGTGGTGGCTCAAACTCTCATGTGGGCAAGATGAGCTCTCTGTGGAATAAGGGTACTTCCTGGGAAGCCAAGAAAGGTAGGTCAAGGTATAGGATGTAGTGAGAGTAGCCACAGTGGGAGAGATAGGTGGAGAATTAGAACCCCCATACTGCCTCCTAAATCTTTTCTATGAGAAGCGGTCTCTCTCTTTAGCATTTAACAATAATTACATGCCAATAAAATTGACACTCTTTTAAATGTTAACCTTGAATTACAGTTGGATATTTCATGGCTTATCTGCTTTATCAGTTTGTAACGCATGAAGCAGGGATGAGGACAAGACCCATGACTATTTCTCCTTCTGTTTTTTTCAGTGTTTCACACATTTTTTTTCCTAATAAGTGTCACTGCTCACTGAATATACTGCAAAGGCACAATTGAGCAGATTATTAGCATATGATACAAAAGGAAATCAGCCCCTGAAAAGGAGAAGATGGGTAAAGTGTAACATTGAGATGGCAAATGACTTTTAAGATTAATGCTATTGTTGATGAGGCAGTATTATACCATTGAGATCTGTTAAGAGAGTAGAACTTAAGTGTTCTTAAGAAAATAAAACAAGACAAACCATAAGTATGTGAGGTGATGGATATGGTAATTTAATTAACTCATAGAGAAAATTTTTCCACAGTGAATATGTGTATCAAATCATCATATATACACCTTAAATATATTACTATTTTATGTTTCTATGTTTTTATTTTATATTTATATGTATATATTATATGCATATATCTTATGTATACATATATATACACACATATATGTGTGTGTGTGTGTGTGTGTGTGTGTATTTGCGTGTGTAAAGCAGGAAAACAAAAACCCTCCCCCTGCTGGCCAAAAAAAAAAAAAAAAAAAGCAAGAATAAAGAAGTGTATCACTGAGATAGTTACTTGAATGAAGCCGCAAGTGGATTTCCACAAGTAGAGCAGAACAGTGGTGCTGACCCAGTAAGTCATGGCCTGCTCCTCAGGAAGCTGCAAATCTATTTTTAAGAGAACAAGGAAACAACTGAGAGCAGAAAAGAAAGCCTATGCTGTTGAGGATTCTATTACAAGGCATAGTCTGTATGTGCCAGAAAATCAGGAAGGAAAGATGGAAAAAAATTGACAGTCTCTGAGCAATTGTGTGTGCCCATGTGCGTGTGTGCCTGTATGTGTGAGATAATGTGAACCCAAACCGGATTATACAAAGGACTTTTGCATCCACTATAATTTTTGATCTGTACATCACTCATTGAAATTTTGTTGTCTTCATTTGAGGGATAAATGCAATGAAGTCCAGAGAGAAATTCACTGTTCAAAGTCACACATCTACTACATTTATGATCCAGGATGTAAATTATAGATACTGAGACCCTAATCCAGCCCTCTAAAGAGTGTTTTCTGCCACAGTGGTTTAGTCACCAGCACCCTGGCTCTGAACCATCTCCCTACAAATAACCTGCTCCAAGCCTCTTTGCATGGCTGTCTTCTAATAATTAGCAGGGGAGAGTGTCACTGAAAAGACATATGGTGAATCCAGGGAGTTCGCTGATGAGAACAGCTTGCCGGATGACTGCAGACACTCCAGCTCTTGTGCTTCTCCGGAGTTGCACTGTACTTGCAAGGAGAAGGCTGTTGTAATTGAGGCTGCATGCTTAATAAAGGCATAGCTTACCTCAGAGCAGCGCTGAGGGCTGTGAAGAATCTGTTTTTGAAAAGACCTCGTGTATGTCACACCTGTCTGCTCCATAGCTCGCCTTCTTGTTGGGAAGGCAATTTTGCAGAAACCTATTACTTTCTTTATTGTCAGTCTAGGTGCTGTCAAGCCCTAGCAATATATCCACATCCTAAATATTTCCCAATTGTCCTAAAGACCATTGAAGTTTAAAGCAAGAGAGCCCTTTACAATGATCACAGCTAATTCTCTTAATTTACTGATGGAGAAACTGAGGTCAAGATCTATTTTCTGAACTACGCAAATCACACATGTTCTTAATGAAGAAACCATAGTGGTATTCATAAAATATTTGTGTTTACAACAACTTCAGTGGTGATCTAGGGAAATTCCCTTCTGAATATAACATTTCCTCGTAAGATAAAGAAGACTGAAAGATGACCATAAACACTATCTTAATTCGATTTAAGTCTTTACCATGTGTCAAACACTTTTTCTCATGATTGGAGATTCATAAGTGACACGCATGACCTCTGATGAAAGCCCCATCAAAAACCAAGTGCTAACATGATTATTACAAAGCTCTATAGGGCCTACATGATTTGACAAATCAAAACACATTAATATTGAAACTTATACTTGGTTAATACATATTTTTTGATAAAAATAGTACCTAAGGTAATGAAAATTTTCTGTCCCACTATGATGCAACACATCTGGGCATCAAAACATAAATGTACTTAAAAATAGTAAGGTATCTCTCCCCAGTACTATGTTTCAATCTGTCTTATTTTTTTTTTTATTTGAACCACTTACACAAAAATCATCTGATGAGCATTTTTGTGAGTCAACAATCAGTATAAGCAAATGATACCATTTAATATAAACATTTTTAATGGATGAACACCCAATGCTCTATTTGAGTCCAGAAAAAGGAAGAACAAGCCCTTTATCTACATTTTATTCTGCCTACTGGGTTGTATGTCTCTAAGGACCCCAAAACATGGAATTAGAGGGAAATGTTGGTTGAATGATTTCCTGTTTAAGGAAAAGTATGAATATCTGCACTTCTTAGGGGAAAAAGAATGCAAGACACTGTCTGTTGAAAAGTATAAATGATGAACTTTATATTTAGCATTAGAAAAGTAGTTTTGAAACTTTTATTGAGGTCAGGAGGACATTTTTGTCAACAGGAATAGAAATTCTGATTTGAGTAGAAGAAATTTATCGGGCTATTATTCTATTAATTTCTTCAGCATCCTTTCTCAAATAAAATAAAGCATAAATATTTGTATTGGTCTAGGAATTTTTAACTTTCCAAACCTCTTTGTAATTCATTTCATGGTTAAATAACTTTTGACATGCAGTAATTAAAAATGAGTTTTCTAAAAAGACACTTGTAAGCTTTTATTTTCTACTTTCTTCCTTTAGAAATGTATTATGAGCTGAGTATGAAAAATCTCATAAAGACAGTATTGCCTCTTCTCACCCATTTTTTTGATGTTCCTCACCTGACTAGCTTTCTAAGATAAGGATTTGAGGAGATGTTTTTGTGTTCTTGATGATGGCATAGAGGTAATGCTTTATGCTACACCCTGTTTTTCTTCCTTTTTATCTTACTCTGTGTAGCTTAATTAAATTTTCCTTAGGGGAACTTTTATTTGTTTTATATATGCAGACTCCAGATGTTTCTTTTTTCTGTCATACATTTATTTCATTTCTGAAACAAAACCAATGTGGCCTATTGTTCAGTTTTCTAGAATATTAAAAAAAAAAAAACAGAAACATGTCCTATTTTTCTCAACCTGAGAGTTATTTGAGACTAATTCTAAACCAAATAAAAATCTTTATCAATTTCTATTTATTCTCTAATATTCCTATATAAATAGGATTTTCTCCTTCTCATGATCAAGATTCCTGGATAAATATAAGGTTTCTTTTTACTAACTTAGAATCATCATTGAAAATTTGGTTTGAGCATTAAAATAGTACTTTTTGTTCTTTCTTGGCTATTTTTTTTTCCAATACAAGCATGTTATTTCAGCTACACAAAGGATCCATTAGAATTCAGTTTTGAAATTGTTAATTACAATCAGACAACATTTTAGTTGTAAGTGGTGAGAGGAATAAGCTCCCTAGATCTGGAGGAAATAAATAGCTCATAGACTAGTTGAATATTAATATTAATTTGCAAACAGATACCTTTTCCTCTCAGTCCCTGAAAGCTATTACATTCACTCATAGACTGAATATTCTTTCAGCAAACTATGTGAATATTAGCAGAAGCAAATGCTCTGAATAGACACTACGGAATTCAAGGATGTATGGGTAGGTTGTAATCTAAACTGTATCTTTACCTATGTTCATAGTTTGTTTGATGGTTTGCAGGAAATCAATAATTAAACGTGAATTAGATGCAATGGAATCCAGCAAGTTTCATATGTATATAGATATAGATAAACAGAAAATCATGGATGTATAATTTATATTTATAAATAACATAAATTATACATTATATATGTAATTTTAATATGTTAATCATAAAACTCATAAAACAATTTATATTTAAGAAATCAGAATGCTAACATACATTATTTCATTTAGTCCTTTTAGTCATCCAGAAGACTTAAGCATTCCTACTCTCTTATAAAACTCAAAAAACTGATCAACGAATTGTAGAGATGTCTTGAGGGTCACTCAATTAATAAATCATGCAATCAATCTAAATTCCAAATTTCAGATCCCTGAGTTCCAAAGGCAGAGTTTTGTCCCCGCTGCAATGTCTGATTCAGACTACAAAATCAATGTGCATAGACTCCACGGGCATCCACAACATGGAGTATAAGCTTCTGAAAATTGTCCTGGACATTTCTATAGCTGAGCTTCTTTGATGGCCAGAAGGAGTTCACAAAGCTTCCAGAGTTGACTCACTTGGAAGTTGACTTCACCCTTGGTGAAGAAGGGTGAACATTAGGAATGCCTTTTATATATAGCCACGACTCTGGTACACATGTTTAGTGGAGAGTATCACAAAGCATTCAGTTGAACAGAAAGGGAAAAATAAAAGTTCACAGAGGCATTTATTTCTTTTGAGTTCTCACTTTGTTTTACTTCCACCATGACATGTAATCCTTGTTCTGTATTTATTATGGACTTCCGATATGGCCAAATTTATTTCATTTGTTTCATTTCATTTTTTTTTTAAGATTTTATTTATTCATGAGAGACACAGAGAGAGAGAGAGAGGCAGAGACACAGGCAGAGGGAGAAGCAGGCTCCATGCAGGGAGCCTGACTTGGGACTTGATCCGGGGTCTCCAGGATCACACCCTGGGCTGAAGGCGGTGCTAAACCACTGAGCCACCTGGGCTGCCTCTTCATTTGTTTCCTTTGTCATCATAACAATTTCCTGTTCTTTTGTTTGTAAGTCTGTCTTTTCTTCACTCTCTTTTTTCTCTTCTTAAAAACTTCTTAGTGTACTTTCATCAATCCAAAAGATTGGAGAGAAAAAACATGTGATTCTTAAGTGAGAAAGCCATGGCTGTGGCTTTTGCCTTTGCTGTGTTGAAAACGAACCAAGGCATTGGTCTGTTCAAATGATTGACTTGGAATTTATTCGGCAGGATGCTACTCTTACACATGAACTCAAAGCATAAGTATAGTGTCCCTCATGAAAATCATGTATTTTGTTTGTTTTAAGAGATTGCAATACTGTATAGTTCTATAGATATGGTGACACCAGACCTAAATATGAGCATTTGTGATAAAAATATAATTAACAGGAAATTCATTAATAGGAGAGTGATTGTCTTCAGGGTGCTACTTCTAGTCCAGGCATGCTTTTACCAACCTCCTTCCAAGCAACATGCAATACATTAATCTCTGTAAGAAAGGGAAAATAACTGCCATATAGAGACACGTCTGGGAAGTCCCACCCAGTGCCTTTTTTATGGCAAGTAACTGAGATTTAGAGGAAGAACATTGCCTTAAGAGAAGAGAAATCCCAGATATATGAGACTTAACCAACTTGCATTTAAGTAAAATGGTCAAATACCTTTATTGTAGGTTTCTTTCTGTCCTGTGTACTAAAGCCTTGCCACTAACAAGAAAGAGTATAAACTAATAATAATAATAAGTGGTAAATATTTGCAAGAAATTTAAGAAATTCATATATAACATGTATATAATCATGACAGAAGATGAACACTACAATAAAAATGAGCAAAGGATGTGAATAGACAAAAAAAGAGAAAAATAAAAATAATTCTAGAGTACAATATAAAACAATGAAATATTTTTGGCTACAAAACTAGCAAAGCATTTTAAGTATTGATTTTTAAGTAAATTATTGTGTTCACTTTTTCTACAACTATCTGTGGTATGTTAGGTGCCAGATGTATCTTCAGATTAGAAAATTATAAGGCCAATAAAAATGACATTTTAAAGGATTCTTAGTAATATGCACATATAATCACAGGAGAGTAGTTAATAAAATAGCATTTAACATTTATTCAAAGTTTATATGTGTAGTCATTTGTATAAACTGACTACATGTATTTTTTAATACTCAAAACTATGGCTCAGATTTTGAAGTAGCTACTGCTCAAAGTTAACACAGGCAGAAAATGAAGAAGCAAGAATATTATCTCAGACCTACCTGACTTCAAGGTCCACATTCTTTTCTTTTTTTTTTTTTAAGATTCATTTATATATTTCGGAGAGAGAGTGTGAGAGAGCCCAAGCAGGAGGAACAGAGGGGAAAGGAGAGAAGGAATCTCAAGCAGAGTCTACACTAAGCCTGACATAGGGCTCGATCTCATGACCCTGAGATTGTGACTTGAGCTGAGACCAAGAGTTGGATGATTAACTGATTGAGCCATCCTGGTGCCCCAAAAGTCCACATTCTTAATGATGATGATGGACCTCTTTCTGTATTAAGTGTATATAAACAGTCAAGATGTAACTCTCTATTCTTAGGTTGACAGATAACCCACATATGCATATATGCGTACATATACATACACACTTCCACATACCTAAGTATTTGGACTATTGGTAATGTTTACCTGCCACAGTCTGCTTTTTCTTCATAAATATGCATTGACTTTATAATCATTAATTGAAAAACATCAAAGCGAAACTGAATGATTTTGTGAGCCACAAAACAGAAAATATTGCAAGTTAGACGAGAGACCTCCAATTTCCCTGCCTCTTTCTTAAAGGTCACACTGGAATCTGATATGACAAAAGAGAAAGCATAGGAAGCTAGAGTCACCTTAGGACTTGCAGAAGGTCCACTCCCAAGTGTTATAGTACCTGGACTCGTTGGGATACAGGAATGACAAGCAGACCACGCAGTGGGCACCTGGAAGGTAAGCATAGGGGTTTGTAACTTCAGCATCTGCAGTTGGCAAGGCCACAGGACATGTTAGGGATGCAATGAGTGGCCTTCCGTTTCTGCCCATTACCCACATCCCACTTTATGAACTGCCTTATTAACTGGGGGTATTTGGGGCTGTGGCAAAATTCTTGACATTCTGCTGTGGGATGTAGAGAGGATAAGGAGACAGGGTTGGAAGCTAACATTAGTTAACAGAATCCTATTTGCAGGAATCATATTGGTCCATTTAAGAGGCATCATCTCATTGAAGCATCACAAAGGCATTACCTACCACATTTTGCAGATTAAAAAATACAAGTTCCAAAGGATAATATATGGCCCAAAATGCCACATCTAATGCTGGGATTGTGCATTTTCAGCTCATTTTCCCTAGAATTCATGTGGACCTCCCCTGAATTTTTCTGCCTTTGTGCCTCTCCTCCTTATACCAGAAAAATAATAATCCCTAACTTCAATAGTAGCTCTATGTTTCCTGGTAGAAACAGGATAAATAGCGGCTATACACAAAATTGATGGTTCTGTACATCCTAACATAAAGCCTGCATACAATAAAAATCAAAAACTCTATTCCTCCCAAAGCTACTTTTCTTTGTATTTAAAATGATTTTCTGCAATACTAAAGATCTAGACTCTTACCGCTCTGTGTGTACTCTGAGAGACAGCACCACAGCCATTAGCTGTGAACTTCTAAGAAATGCCAGTGAATCTGCATTTTATACAGATTCCCTGTGATTCTATTCACATAAGAATCACATAAGATTTAAAGCAGATATTGTTTTTCTTTTTTTTTTTGAACTGATATATTTCAATTTAGATAGTTGGCCCTTATGTGTGACATTGTGACGTGGGCTTAAAATAATATTGATAAGTATAGCTAACATTTATTGGCTACTTACCATGTATGTCAGATTCCAAGATAACAACGTTTCATGCTTTGTATCATATAATCTATGAAAAAGTCCTATTATCTCCATGTTAGAAATGAGCAGGATAAGCACCTTTACAAAGTTGTACCAACCGTAAGTGTCGGAGCTGAATATTTGACCTCTAACTCATTCCAGAAAGTACATTTCTAACTAGCGTATTTAATTGCATGTCCTAAAGGTTTTTACAGTGTGGCTATAGAGAAGGACAAGTATGCTAAAGCTATTATTTGAAGATTATCAAAAGAGCTAATTCAGAGGCCCGCATGGCTGTGATAGAAGTCCAAAATGAGAGATGAGATGTTCCTGGAGATCGAGGGTAATTTTCATGGAGGAGGAAATTTTTGACTTGGATGGTGCAGGTGAGGGCATCTCAGACTCCGGTCTCACGAGCAGAGGAATGCAGGTCCATTTCTGTAAGGTGTTCTTTATAACTTATCGTCTAAATTGTTTATTCTAGAAAGTACAAGTAAACTCTGTCATAGTTGCACCTAAAATAAGTAATAAAAAATAAACAAGAAAATGAAAGAAATGTCTGGGCTTCCAGGAGCATAGAATTTCTCTCCAGAGCACAGCCCAATTTGTTCCAAAACTAAACAAATAAAGACAGCCACTACCCAACACCGTTTAGGGAAACGTTTTGAAGTCTGGGACATTTTCTATCCTTTGAGTAAATGAGTCTGAAAAGCGGATTATGCTGGGCCATAAGTGGAAATGCAGGGATGCAGGGTGTGCATTTGTTTAACAATGCCTGGATGGGTCATGGCTTTCCCAGCTGATGACAATTTTAGCACATTAATCCATTCACGAAGCTGGATCCCTCATCCTGTGCTTGATTGCCGATCACAGACATGACATGATGGGCACTGCTGAATACGGAGGTGGACACGCTCCATGCCCACTGGGATCAAAACACTCTTTTAGAATAAAAGCCTAGTACATCTCAGAGGTCCCATCCCATATTGAAAAAGTGCCAGTGCTCTTGGCTTTAATCCCGTGCTGTCAGCTGCAGTCCCAAAGCAAGGATGATCATAGAAGCCTCTTGATCAAAAAGCCTCCAGTGGCTCAGCACTGAGTACAGAATAAAACCAGTGTCCAAAAATCTCAGGGACTCAGACATCCATCAGCAAGTCCTGTTCACTCTGCCTCTAAAATATCCTAGATTCTAAGCACTGGTTATTATCACCTCAGGAGCCCCCCAAATAGTCCAAGCCCACAGTACCATACCACCTTGCTCTCTCTGACACACACGTGCACTCATACCTCTCTAGTTTTATTATGGGACATTTAAACAGATACCAAAGCAAATGGAATTTTTAAAAATCTAGATCTATTCATTACCCACCTTCAGCAATTATCAGTAAATGGCCGATGTTATTTTGTCTCTACTCACACCCACTTTTATCCTTCATGCTTTATTCTGAATAAAATCTCAGATGTATTATTCTATCCGTAAAAATTTCATTATGTCTCTCTGAAAGACAAGGAATTTCCCTGTACAACACAATTCCAATGTCATTTTGAGACTGTAAAAACAACGTTTTAAATGTCATATATTCATATATTGTCATATACTTTTTCATGAATATTTGTATAAATATAAGTCCATAGATAGATAGACCTATGGATAGGTATAGATAGATGTAGATATGTAGATATATATGCAATGTGATACACTTTATTTAAATCAGTATCCAAATTAGACTTGCTTGAAACGTCTTAAGTGTCTTTCAATATGTAGGGTCTGTAATGGTCAAAGTAAGACTCAAGGAACTTGCTACTTCCTCTGCCTGAAAAACTCTCTCCTTCATTGTCACATGACTGGCTCCTTCTTAACATTCAGGTCTGTTTTATTCTTGGCTTTTCCTAGAAAGCAAAGCCTGAGACATGGGCTTGTATGTAGGTAGTGTAATCTGGGATATATTATCAGGGAATAAGGTGACCTGATGGTAAGAGAGAAGCAGAGAAGAAAAACAAAATTAAGCTAATTTCTGCTGTGGTCAATTGGGGCACTTTATATGTCTTTTTTACCCCCTGTGTCTTTTGAAAAGTCATGCAGAATGCATCTTATAATTGCCCAACCAAAAGGTGGAAGGAACAAGCCCTCATCTTCTGGATGCCGTCTGTCATTGGTCGAGGGTTCTCCATGATGTATTCATTCATCTTCTTGTCCTTGCTAGTTCTGACATCTGTAAGGATCTAACAGTTCCCCACAAGCATGCTATAGTGTGACTTTGGAGGAGCCCTGAGGAGGAAGATCACAGCCATTCAAGGTGTGGCTGGGGCAAGGAGCCATCCGCTAAGAGTTCTTCAGAGCTGATGGCTGAAGCTATAGCTAGAGCAATAAGTAGACAAAGAAGATGTAAGGTGAGGCTCAAAAGATGTCCACACAAGAGTTCAGTCCTCAGGTAACTTTCTTAGACAGGCCTCACTCAACAGTTCAACCTAAGGGAGAGTCGACTACCTCTACGCTCTCTCTAAACATCTCTTATATGCTTTGATATCACTTACTCCTCCCTGGAGTTCTCTTATCTTCTTGTTCATTTACTTGTTTATCATCTACTTCTCTCCAGAGCATCCTTCCATCTTGCCCTTTTCATAAATCCTGGTATCTGGGAAACATCTGCTTTACAATGGGCCCTCAACAAATAATTGATGAAACCAGATAGAAAATGAAGCTGGAGAAGCCATGTAAGTCACGCTAAGCTGCTTGGGATTTGGTCTTTGTCATAGAAAGCATTCTGTAAGCATTTTTGTTCTCCTTCTACAGCTGTAGAAAGTGGAGTTCAGAGTATTTGGTTATGGGCCACAGTTACACAGCCATACAATCAGCGTTTACTCCAGCACTGAATCACAGATATCATGCCTACAAGTCTAAAATCTGCCTCCAACCCCTGTGAACCATTGCTCATGCTGCCTCTCAGGATTAAGAACACTTGGATCAAGAAAGTCCAGTGGCTTGTGTCTTCAGAAGAGAAGCAAGCTCACTCAACTGTGAGAAGTCTGGCTTCAGTTATATTCAGCTGATTAAATCACACTATGCCTCTGAGCATCAGGATTTTTCTCAAAACTAAGGGTTTGAGCGATGGCCCTGCTATGTATTGTGCTACCGTGGGACTTTGAGAACTTTTTATTTGTAACAGTTTGGCCTGGCTTCCCATGTCACCATAGGGTGGTATTTGAGCTCTGTCTCCTCTTTATTCCAATTGCATGTGGTGCAGGACTCTGTGGGCGTTGTCAAAGGAACACATAACTGAAATACAAAGTAGTTGATTAGTAAAAAAAGAATGTTATATCAGGTTTATGCACACAATTTTTTTTCATAAAATTTATAATACATAACAGCATCACTATATCCCAGGGTTTTCTGTATTATAAGCAATTCGAAATCCTGATATCTTCTTCATTTGCTTTTGTGTTTTTTCTTTTCTTTTTTATTTTTTTAAAGATTTTTATTTTTTATTTATTTATCCATGAGAGACACACACACAGAGAGAGGGGCAGAGACACAGGCAGAGAGAGAAGCAGGTCCCACATAAGGACCCCAACGTGGGACTGGATCCTGGGTCTCCAGGATCACGCCCTGGGCTGAAGGTGGTGCTAAACCACTGGGCCACCTGAGTTGCCCTCTCTTTTGCTTTAATGAGTGTGATATAATATACATACCAAAAAGGGCACCAGTATTAAGGGTCAACTCAATCCATCTACATACATATGTGCATACATATATAATGAGGTTTGAATACTGCTTATGTGACACCTAGATCAAGTTACAAAACATGTGGGGCGTGTGGGTGGCTCTGTCAGTTGAGTGTCTGCCTTCAGCTCTAGTCATAATCTTCAGGTCCTGGGATCCAGCACTGCATTGGGCTCCCTGCTCAGCGGAGAATCTGCTTCTCACTCTGCTCCTCCTCCCCACTCATGCTCTCTCTCTTACTCTCTCTCTCCCAAATAAATAAATAAAATATTAAAAAAAAAAAAAGATGTAGACTATAGCATCCCCGAAGTTTCCTTTGTTCATCTTCCTGTTAATATCTCACCACACTAAGATAATTATTATCATAACTTTGATCATAGTTTTGCTTTTCCTTGCACTTCATCTATGTGGAATCATAAAATATGTACTCTTTGATATCTGCTTTTTTTTTGCTCAATATTAAGTCTGTGAGATTTATCTATATCAATACATATAGCAGTAATTTACACTTTTCAAAAAAATTCTGGATATTTCAACCTATGAATAACTTACCATTTATTCACTGATCATGAATGTTTTTTCCTATTTTTTGGCTATTATAGATAGCTGGTATGGACATTCTTATTTGTGTCTTTGGTGGACATGGACATTAACTGCTCATGGGAATATAAGTAGGAGGACAATTGCTGAGGCAGAGGGTTGCTGCAGGCTTAGATTTAGTAGTTGCTACCAATTTCTCAAAGTGAGTGTAACAAATTACACTCCCTTCAGCAATGTTTGAGAGTTCCAGGGGTTCCAAGTCTTTGAGAACAAGGGGATTTGTATTATATTTGTTTGTATCATCCATCATGTATTCCATATGCTTTACTTAGCAGGTGCTCAGTAAATATTTGTTGAAGAGTTCATCCAATTCCTCTCCCATTGTGAAGAAAATACTTGACCAAATGGTGAGACTAGCTTTTGCCCATCCAAAGGCATAGCAGGAGCACCACTAATATGGCAGCCTTGGAAATTGCGATGGCTAAAGCATGACATTTTGTTTTGCTTTGTATTAAGAATGCTTCCATCCTAGCAAGCGGCCGTATTTCCATGTTGAATCATTTCAAGAAGAATAAGACTGATCAAAACCAAAAGCAGATAAATGATTTGCTTTGCGACTGGACTTTTTAATAAATGTGTAGTGCCTTGGAGGTGGGCACTGTTTGAAGACCAGACAATGCACAGTGATTCACAGACCATACTCCATACCTGAGGAGACAATAGCATCACAGAACACAGGACCATAAGTCTCTCCACAGAGATCGGAAACAGTCCAAAACACTCTTCTGATCACAAGGCTGAGCTGAGATGGATGAAGAAAGAACATTTGAATTAAAAATAATAAAAGTTAATGAAATTTCAACACTGCCTCTGTAACAGGGTGATTTTTGTGAAGATTTTAAAAGCATTAAGCCTCCACTTCCCTCACGTGTAAATTAAGGATAATAATATTTACTTTGCTGTGTTTTTGTGAAGTGGCAGTGATAGCAGCAATACAACACACAAACAATAAATGTCATCTATTGGATGCTTTAAAAATGTGCTGGACACAATGCCAAGCACTTTGCTACTTTATCACATTTTATTTTTTTGAAAGGATGCAATGCAGGAGTGCCGGGTTGGCTCAGTAGGTTAAGCCTGCAACTCTTGATTTTGGCTTGGGTCATGATCTCAGGGTCATGAGATCAAGCTCTGGATTGGGCTCTGCACTAGATGGAGAGTTTGCTTGAGATTCTCTCTCTTTCTCTCCCTCTGCTCCTCCCCGAGCTTGTGTACGCTCTATAAATAAATAAATAAATAAATAAATAAATAAATAAATAAATATCTTTTTTTAAATTTTTTTATTTATTTATGATAGTCACACAGAGAGAAAAAGAGAGGCAGAGACATAGGCAGAGGGAGAAGCAGGCTCCATGCACTGGGAGCCCGACGTGGGATTCGATCCCGGGTCTTCAGGATGGCGCCCTGGGCCAAAGGCAGGCACCAAACTGCTGTGCCACCCAGGGATCCCAATATCTTTTTTTTAAAAAAATATTTTTTTAAAAAAGGATACAATGCAGCATACTATGGTTGGGATAAATACTTGACTCCAGAAAGAGAAAGATCTTGTGGTCATGTCCTTCCCACTACATGGTCTTGGACACCTGTCTTAATTATTCTTACCTCTTCTTTTGAATCTATCATATGGTATAGTTGGACTAAAATCCTAATTGTCATAAAATTGTTACCTACTTGCCTAATGTTTAGAACATATTGAATCAAACCAACATACAAACAAACCAAAATAAGTAACTATTCAGTGCTGATCAGCTTAGCAAACAGCCTCTGTCTTCAAGAGAAAAGTAATTATAACAAACTAAGATAAGTGTTCCCAGAGAAAGCAGCCCTAAAATTGGGCCTTGAAGAAGGTCAGGCATTTTTTTTGGCAGTGGCAACCCTTTGTGCAAATGCTTGGAGATAAGAAGAATCACAGTTTATTCTGGGAGATATAAGAACCTCTTTTGTTAAGAAAGCAAAGGATACGGGAGGGTAGGATGGAAGTGTCAAGAATTGAGGCTGGAATATATGTTGGATATTATGTTGAAGTATATGAGGCCAAATATATGTTAGGCCCAAATAGAGCCACAAAGTTAAAAAAAGAAGAAGGGGAGAAAAAAAAAAAAAGGAAGAAGACGACATATTAGGCCTAGAATCCACTTCTCCTGGGGGGAGGGTTATTTCCTATTGAATGCCTATATCAACAACTTTCCTGGTTTGCAGAAGATAAAATATGGATTGGTCTTGATCATTACCTATCAAAGTGGTCGGGGGTGGCCCCCACCTGATTTGTGTGGGGATGGGGTTGGTGCAATGTTTAGACAGTACGGCTTTAATTCTCTGTGCACAGTTAGCATGGGAGATTGCTCTCTCTGACATTATTATGAGCCATGAAGTTCTCAGATTTTACTGCTCCAAGTGAATCAAGCCATTTTCCAAAATGAATTATGGATCATAAACCCTTGGGGTGGCTATAGTGTTGCATTTTTGTGAAATCCATATTCTGGGTGGACATTTATTGAGCACATAACTATTATGAAGTGTTAGCTGCAGAGCAAATGCAGTTCGTGGTTGACTCAGCAGGAGAGAAGATTAACACGCTCATGTCTGAGTTCTGGATTCTAGTCTTCTCTGAAATCCTGTCTAAATAGAGCTTGGAGCTTTAGTCACTACTCTAGGATGCAGTGAGGATGAGATCAAAGCCCCAGTGAAGGTTCTTGTAATCCCTGGGCTCCAAAATTTAGCAGATGATGAATAGGATGTTTTCAAAGATAGAAGGTATAAACTCAACAGAGTGACTTCAGTCTAGCCAATCCCCGATACAGACCATCCTCTGTAAACTGGATGTTTGTGGACTCTCAGAAACATATGCTGAACTCTAACCCAATGTGGAAGAGTTTGGAGACAAGGCCTTCTTTGTGGGAGATAATTTAGGAAGCAGGCTGTCAGCTGTCAGCAGATACTGATCTGCCAGCACCTTGACCTTGGATCTGCTGGCCTCCAAAACTATGAGACCTGAGTGTTTGTTGTTTAAGCTTCTTAGTTTATGGTATTTTTGTTATAGCAGCTTGAACAGATTCAGACACCATCTTCTTTCCTTACCTCCTGCAAAGGGATGAGAGACAGAGAGAGACACACAGCAGAGAGAGAGAGACTTGAAGACGCCACTCTATTGATTTTGAAGGTAGGGGAATGGATCAGCATCCAGGGAATATGAGCAGTATCTAAAAGCTAGAAAAAATAAGAAAATGAATTCTTCCCTGGAGTCTCCAGAAGAAGTACAGCCCTGCCAATCCATTTTATACTTCTGACATCCAGAATTATAAGGCAAATTAATTTGCATTAGGTCACCAAATTTGTGGTAATTTGGTATAGCAGCTAAGTTCTCACATATATCAATAAGTAAAATAAGCATATTTTCAAAACGTGAAAAAGAAAAGAGAAAAAATGCAGTCAGCAGGCTATGGAGTCCTTTATGGGGGCTCTGAATGTGTTATAGTTGCTAGCACGAGCTTCTGGCTTTTTGTATCATGTTCTAAAATGTGTAATACATACTCGCCTTACAAAGAATCAATCAACTGGCAACTACATAAAGTAAAAAAAAAAAAATCAAAATTTCATTACCCCATTCCCTATATTCCTCAGGATTAAATACACAATTATGTTCCAGTGTTCACCATTAATATCATATATCCTAACATGACCCATTCTGGCACTTTTTGGGAAATATAATTTAAAAACAAACAAGCAAAACAAACAAAACCCAACCCAGAAAAACACAAAAGTAGAAGAGAAAGAAAACAGTTTTATTTTTGAAAAGCAGAAGGTGATGCACAACACAGACAATCCAGCAGGAGGTTGTAAAGGTAGAAAGAAATCTCTTTTTCTATAGCCAAGCAGATACAGCCCGTCGTGTACATGTTCTCAAGAAAAATCATAACTAGCCCTCAAGTAAGAGGACTTGATAGTACCATCTGTCACACATGGTTTACCCTAAATTCACTTGGTCGTTGGGGTGACAATCTGAGTTAGCTAATTGGTTTTATCCAAAGGAAAAATACACTTCTCATATCTTTGTGACAAGAGGTGATTTTCCAACTTGGAGCTAGGCTGTGGGGAAGTTGGAAGTTAGGCCTCTGTCCTCATAGGAGCAGGAAATGAGGCTTATTATCCTTCTTTGATGATTACATTTCAAAGAGATATTCCCCAAGTCCTTGAGAAAGACATGCCTGGGTTGTAAAGCTGGCAAAAGGCTTACTTAGTTTTTGAAAAGATTTACATACATTTCAAAGAGACCGAGAAAGAACCTGTGATTACACATTTTCTAAAGTAAATCCTCTAAGAAAAGGTGTGTGTGTTGGCAGGGGTTCAGGAGGGTTGTAGAAATCCCTTCCTATGTTTTCAACTGGGAGAATTAAGCCTTAGTTTTTTGTTTTTTAAATTTGTATTCACCCTTACCAGCTTTTCTCTTGATTCATCTCTGGGTTGTCAGAGGGTAGGTCTTTGCCTCAGTTTCCCTATGTATAAATCAAATATTCAATTAAAGATTGAATATGTAAAAATCACTTAGAGTAAGTACCTGGCACCTAGTATGAACAATATAAGTGATGTTGGTAATTCCTTCTCGTTCTGCATTGGATTTAGCTCTCATTATCTTTCTCTTCCATGCTGATTTAGTGATCAGTATTTTAAATTTAGTCTGCTCAGCACATTTTGAGTTTTTCTGGTGACAAAAACAAATAATTAGGCTCTTCAAAGCCTTGTTCCGAACTGGGCCTCGACCCTGGGCCTTGTCCTCAGGCTGGCTTAGCCTAGTTATAGCAAGAATCCTGCTAAGTCAATTTAGCGAGATTCCCTCACCCCCAGTATCTGGTCAATATCTGATCTAATTCCTCATTTCACACTATTTCACAGGTGGTCTGATTACCCTGGCCTGCCTTCAGCAAGGATCCTTTTAGGTCAGTCAATTTAGAAGGAATTCCTCTACGTGCAATGTCTCATCTTACAATTTTCCATGTACCCATTCCTCTAGTCTGCTCTTTGGCTATAAATCCTCATTTATCCTTGGGGTGTTCAGAATTGAGCCCACGTCTATACTGAATTATCTTTTCCTCTCTTGCAACTCTTCCTCCACAAAATCTGTTTTTACTCTAACTACAGTCTGATCCTGGTTTTCTTTGATACTAGCCACATTCAGTTGTCCAGGTAGAGGTCCAGAGGAGGCAAAGTTGAACTTGACCGGGATGAAAAATTATCCCGCATGAGTCCAATAAAGGGAAAGGGGCAGGGTACAGAAAGTTTATTAGGAAGCGTGATAATGAAGGATCATGGAATCCAAAATCTGAATACAGGGTGAATGAAGTGAGGCCACCACGAGACCACGGGCAGTGGACCTGTGGTAGGATCAATGGAATAAAGTTTTCTTCAAGGACAAATAATTGTTTGGCCAGACTAGATGTGTGGGAAAACTAGAACAGTAGAGCCTTAGGATAAGGGAAGTGAGGCACCTACTGGTAATACAAGGTCTAGGGAGCAACCGTGGGCAATTAAAGTGCAGAATGAGATCATTGCAAGAGGTTGAGAACTTGGAAATCTAAGTATTGGAATAATCATCGGCTCACATACTGACGTCACTGTGAATGACTAACAAGAGGGGTCTTAGAGAAGGGACATCATGGCAGGGACAAAAGTCTTGAAGGAATTCAGAATGTGCCTCCAGTATATTTACATTGCAGAGGTGGATGACTGGGTCAAAGAGGGGTAGTGAGTGTCTTTTGAGTGGGGAGAGAAGGTGTTCTGGAATGGCAGTGGTAGGGAAGAAATGTCCTGTTCCTCCTGCAGCCTCAGGGCTGCAGAAGGGACTTGTGGGGTGATCCAGGTCTTCAGGATCAACAGAAAGGAAGTGGCATGGTGTTTGCTGGTTATGTTTGGTGTAGTCCCAAGGACTGGTGTGAAAGCTGTGGCACATTGGGCAGGGGTAGGAGATGGGTTTAACCGGGGAGGGCATGTCTACATGTAGGTGAAATGATTGATTGAATGAATGAAGCAACAAGAAAGCACAAACCTGTTTTAGCACCTCTAAGAAAGAGCTTTGACTTTTAACAGATGTGACTTGCTACAGATGTGACAGGTAAGAGAGCTGGAGGCACATTTATTCTATCTTCTCTCCAGCCCAGCATCTTGACTTAGAATTTAACTGTTTCACCAGGGGCAAGGAAGACGCTTTCTCCTAGTTAATTACCAGCCATTGACACTGAAGCAGAGTCCTCCTTTCATCGCTGAATGCAATCATCACTTCCAATATCACCATAATGATAGCCCCCTTCCTGGCCTTCTGCCTTTAAGCCTGGATTTAGAATCTCAATTGTTATGGATAAAATTTAACGTGGCACAAAATATCACAGAAGAAAAATGACACCATAAAACGCACCTTTTGGTGGTGAGTCATTTTAGTACTGGGCAGTATTTCCTTGGAGACAGGTCATTAACAGCCTGCTGCACCCAGGCTGTTGTTCAGCTGATTGTTGCCCCGTAGGCAGATGTGGGCATGTTGTGCAAAGTAGATCTTTGAGACCTGCCCAGAAAGAGTTGTCTTGAGGCTACACATTTAGCAAACACCTATTGTGTGAGCACCAGGCGCTATGCTGAGCACTGGGGCAGATTCCAAAGATCAGCGAGACGCATTCATTCTCTTACAGTCTAGCTGTGCAAACGGATTGCTCCAAGGGTGGTAGGTAAATGGTGGCAACAGAAATAATATAAATAACAACACTTTTATTCACTGAGTACTTGTTAGATGTGAGGAACTGGGCTAGGGGTTGCACATTCTATATGGCAACATAGCATCCTAGCTCAGCAATATTGGTTTGTCATGGGTTTCATGGCCCTCCATAAACTCAGACACTTACTTTTGGAAGGGGTCACAAGTGGCCCCTCACATCTCTTGATGGAAAGTAATCTAGTATGGGGAGAGAAAGTAGGGCTGGTAAGAGGTAGAAGAAAGGATATGAGAATTCTGGAGAGGGGGAGTAAAGGCCAAAGAAGATTTGCTGCCATAGGAGACATACACAACATTGCAGAAAAGTGAAGGTAAATCACCTGTGAGTTCACGGAGTCCATTTGAGGTGCTAAGAGGACACTGCCCTGGATGCGTTTTAGAAGATTGTACTAGAAGAAGAGGCAGCTAGAGGAATGGCTTGAAAGAGGATGATATCCTTACAGCAATTGATTTCATGAATTTGCACTGTGTAAGAACACAACTTTGCTTTCTTCATGGCTGGGACAGGGGCACTGCTCATATCTTTAAGGATATGCAGATTATCATGGCTATTAGTTTAAGATTATTAATTGTTTGGTATTCTCCAATAGTCTCGTTAAAAATAACTGGTATTTGTGGAGCTTGCACCATATACCAGATACTTTTCAAAGCATGTCCTTAGATGGTCACATTTACTTCTCACAATTATTGTGCCCAAGATTGCGAATCCGAGGAACCACCAAGGAGCCGACACCGATGCAAGCGCACGAGGGTTTATTTGCAAGCTCGAGCTTGGGTCCAAGTATACCTGACACAGCGGAGCAGGGACTTGGACCCCGAAGTGGGTTACAGCTGGGGTTTTTATGGGCTTGTCTAGGGGATTTTCAGAAGGGGTGGAGGAATTTCTCAAGTTCTGTTTACATTCTGATATGGGGCTTTCAAGGGCATTGAGCTCTGTTCTCATTCTAATATGGGACTTTCTGCCACTGGCTTGGCTGTTGTCTTTTTGATATGGGATTCCCTGCCGAGGACATTCTGCAGTTTTTCCTGTAAAGTTCAGCTCTTATTCACAGGGGCCTAAGAAGGCTGTACTTGTGCTAATGCTAAACTTGAGGAGGAATGGCCTTAATTTTTCTCGGCCCCCACACAATTACCTCCTGCAGTAGATACTACTACACTATCTTTTTAGAGATGAAGAGATAGAAGCTGAGAGAAAGAGGTTAAAGCTTGCTTAAAGGCACTTTTTCTTCTACTCTGAATTGGAAAGGCCCTTATAAAGGGCATCAAAATGACCCGGCATCACTGTGACCTCTGTTTTCGTCCTTACATCTTCTTTGAATCTGATATTTTTGTCTCCCCCTAAGGAATTTTTGTAATTATAATGGTCCCACCTGGATAATCCAGGAAAATCTCCCTCCTTTTCTTCCTTCCTCCTTCTTCTTTCTCCTCCTCCTCCTTCTTCTTTCTTCTTCTTCTTCTTCTTTCTTCTTCTTCTTCTTCTTCTTCTTCTTCTTCTTCTTCTTCTTCTTCTTCTTCTTCTTCTTCTTCTTCTTCTTCTTCTTCTTCTTCTTCTTCTTCTTCTTCTTCTTCTTCTTCTTCTTCTTCTTCTTCTTCTTCTTCTTCTTCTTCTTCTTCTTCTTCTTCTTCTTCTTCTTCTTCTTATCTTTAATTTATACAGATCTGCAAAGTCCCTTCTGCTAGAGAAGATAACACATTCATAGGTTCTGGGGTTAAGGCAGATGTGTGTATCTTTAGGGGACCATTGTTCTGCAAATCACAATGTTAAAATTGGAAATAGCTCTTGAATTTTTTTTTTTTTTGGATTAGCCAGATCACTATGATTCACTCATTCACTCAGCAATATGAATTCAGTGACCACTGTGTGTAGGCATTGTTCTTGCTCTTTAGGTCCTCCTTCTGAAGGAGTGGACATCAGAAGCTCTGTGTTAAATATCCTCCTCTTCCTTCTCTCCGATTAAATCTTCTTCCTGGAGATCTTCAAATGTGACTTAAAGACAGAGGGACCTAGGAGTTTATGGGAGCTGACATCTCGATAGTATCTTCAAGAGAGAAGAGCCATAAAGTTCTGCTCATGATTTCTTTGTTCTTTCTTGATTCCTACCTTCTGGAGGGTAATTCAGCACTACTTTTGATTCTAGTTGCTGCATAGCTTCCTCCCTAGCAAAAGTTTTCCTTTCCTTTCCTTTCCTTTCCTTTCCTTTCCTTTCCTTTCCTTCTTTCCTTCTTTCCTTCTTTCCTTCTTTCCTTCTTTCCTTCTTTCCTTCCCTTCCCTTCCCTTCCTTTCTCTGTTCTTTCTTTCTTTCTTTCTTTCTTTCTTTCTTTCTTTCTTTCTTTCTTTCTTCCTTTCTTTCCTTCCCTTCCCTTCCCTTCCCTTCCCTTCTTTCTCTGTTCTTTCTTTCTTTCTTTCTTTCTTTCTTTCTTTCTTTCTTTCTTCTTTCTTTCTTTCTTTCTTTCTTTCTTTCTTTCTTTCTTTCTTTCTTTCTTTCTTTCTTTCCTTATTTTTTACTTAGCCAAAGTCAGTTTGTATCAATTGTGCCCAAAAGGGAATGCCACATCTTTAGACTCTAATCTGTTTATCGATTGTAGGAGTCTGCTACCTTTTTTTATAAGAAGTATTTTAGATTTCAACATCAAATTCTCTTTTATCATCATTTTATTCCTTTATTAACTTAAAATTAATAACTTGTGGGATTTTAATATAAATTATGCAAAAACCTAAATTAATCATATCATTAATGACAATAGTTATGTTTTCTTAAGAGTAAACTTGAATATGTCAGATTCCTTTTTAACAGTTGTTGCTTAAATGTTTAATGATATAATGCATACTCAAAATAATTAAAGGGTAATTTTCTTAAATGTCATAATTTAGGAAAATGGCATGAGGAAATGGAAAGTAAGCATCTGTTATCTACTGGTGCATCAAAACTACCACAAAACTTAACATTTTGAAGACATGCACAAATGTCACCCACAGTGTCTGTAGGTCAAGAATGCAGGCATGGCTTAGCTGGATGTCTGCTTTAGGATCTCCAAGGACTGCAGTAAAATTGTTGGTCAAGGGTGGTATCTCATCTGAATACTTGACGAGGGAAGGGTCCACCTCTATATGTATTTGGTCTTCATAGGAATCTGTTTTTTTCAAGTTGTTGGACTGAGGCCAATTTTGCTTACCATTAAATGCAGGCCACTCTCAGTTCCTTTCATGTGGGCACAGTTCACTACAGGTCACCACACCTTGCTTCATCTCTTGGAATCTAATCACAAAAGTTACGTCCTCTCAGTATTGAGGGATTTGGTTGATTAGATGCAAATTACTGATAGGAAGGGGATTATAAAGCCATAGGCACTGGATGCAGAGGTTTCTTAGGACCCACTTTAGAAGCTGTCTATACATGACTAACTTTGGCAGAGCACTGATTAGTACCTTCTACTTTTCAGTACTAAGAGTCTCCTTAATACTCTTCCCTAGTTGTGTCCCTTTCAAGCCATTGACTGGACCTGAGTTAGTTTTGTGTCTCTGGAAATTACCCAACCTCAGGGGAGTAATGTACTGCCTGGACTCATTCTTATTAGCTATATAAACAAGGGGATTTGACTTGACTTTTTTTCCTAACACGATTACATCTCCAGATTTCTAAACTATCTCATATCTCAGAAATGAAGAAGAGAAACAGGTTAAGAGGAGAGGAGCCACACCATAACAGTTGCAGACAAGCCAGGAAGCAGCAGGCCATATAGTCTTCACCAATCAGTGGGTTGTGTCTAGAACCACTCTGTTTGGGATAGTCTTTTTGATCTCAGGTTGGCTAGCATGCTATTTTATGAGCCCAGGGTTAATCAAATCACAATACATTCTTAAAGGTGGAATGTTTTATAACAATAAAAGTTTGTGTTTAGAGACCTGTGATCATGTGATCTGAGGAAATGTTGACTGAATGGCTGGCTATAAACTAGCATTTGCATTCCTGTCTTTGCCAGTAGTATCCCCTACCTAAATTACAACAGTGGCCTTACCGGTTTCACTGCTGGCTCATCTACCATTTTTTCTCAACACAGCATCCAGGAGGATTCTGTTACAAACCCATATACCTCTCTCCCTTCAGAAAAACCTAAGTCTCACAAAGTCTTCATTATCTGGTCTCCATTGCTTCTCACTTCATATCCTGTTATGTACTTTTTTGACTTTCCATCATCCACACTGATTGATTTGGTCCCACTTGAATTCCCTAAATGTCATGTCTTGGGCATTTGCATTGGTTGTTCCTAATGTCTGGGTTACCATTCCTCAAAATATGTTAACTTCATCATCACCTTCAAATCTTTGCCCAGATATTTCTTTCTCAGTGTTATCTACCCAGATTGCCCTACTTAGAATTGCTACTTGAGCCTTTTTCATTTGTGTATATGTTTCTATGTCACTTACCATATTATTAATATATTATATAACTTACATATGCAAAATGTTTATGATACCTCTTCCCTTTAGTAGATAGGTTCCAAAAAGGCAAGGATTTGTGTCATTTTTATTTACTTATGTGTCTCAAGTGCCTACATAGCAGCCATTTAATAAAAACCTGTTGAATTAAATTTGCAAAATATTTTCTAGAAAAAATAGAAGGAACTATATCAAAGTATAATTACTGGACGCTTCTTAGTAAATATTTTATTTTTTTATGTTATTTTAAAATTCACTTATGCTTTCTAAAACCCTCACGTTAGGCAGTATTACTTTTACAAAGCAATATAACATATGCAAAACAGGAAATCAAATAAATTAGACAATTTAAGTTTTCATTTTATCTACAACAGAGCATGAGGTTAAAAATGTCCATATTAAAAGAGGAAGTAAAAAGTGAATTTTGAGTTCATTAACTCAAATGCTTCCAATTTTTTGTTTTTCAGAATGAGCTATAGATAACAGTCTAAAGAAAACAACAACACTTAGATGGGGCCATTATTAAATGTAGTCTCTCATATTTTTTTTTTTAGTCTCTCATATTTATAGATACAAAATTGAGGTTAAGATAGACTAATGTGAAGAGAAAAACACAAATGTTTCATATAAATTCTATAAGATCTAAAATTTTCTAAATTCAATTGCTTTTATTCTATAACTGAAGTTTAAAGAATAAAAAAAATCAGATAATTGTGAAAGTGTTGCTAAAGAACCATTTAAAATTTTTAAGACAGACTCTCCTATACAGTTATATTCATTAAATACCTATCATTGACAAGTTATTGCCCTAAAAGCTGATTGCTTAGGGTTATCTCATATGACCCTTAGAACAACCATCTAATACAGATATTTTTAACTGATTTTTGCAGATGAGGAAATACAGTGTTATTTCTCATTTTTCTCTGCCCAAACCCTGCAGCACACCATCTACAGTGGTGGTATTAGCAGTAGATGATGGAGGAGCTGAACCTATCTGAATCAGAAATATATAGATATATTTTCTAAAACATTTGAGTCAGAACAAAATTTATTTATTTGTTCATTCATTCATCCATTCATTCACCAATCTATCATAAAAAAAGGTACATATTGAGCAAATGTATTCTGGGTCTTGTTCCAAGTATGAAGAATATAGCAATGAATAGGCATTGTTTGAATGTCCTAGAAGATCTAGTCTAGTGATAAAATACATTGAGTTAAGAACTATAAACCATTGTATTAATTACTACTTTGGAAGTACGGGATAGGCAAGGCCATCATTCTCTCTGACAAATGGAGGAAGATGAGGGGAAAAAATATCACAGAGGAGGTAAAATTTGAGTTGACCCTGAAAAATGGGTAAGGGTTACTAGAGCAGGAGATGAGAAATGGATTCTAACTTGAATGCCTGTTTAGATGTTGTCCAACATCAAGGCTTTTGCAAGTGTTTTCCCAGCTACTGCCAATACCATGCTCTGAACCTGCCAAATCCAGAGAAGTTGCAGAGTATTAGAAGAGAATTTGGATGAAAACACTTAATGGAATTTTTAAATCCTATGCAGAGAAGAACTAAAATAAACCATTATTAATATTTTTTTTAATTTTTAATTTATTTATTTATGATAGTCACAGAGAGAGAGAGAGAGAGGCAGAGACACAGGCAGAGGGAGAAGCAGGCTCCATGCACCGGGAGCCGGACGTGGGATTCAATCCCGGGTCCCCAGGATCGCGCCCTAGGCCAAAAGCAGGCGCCAAACCACTGCGCCACCCAGGGATCCCCAAACCATTATTAATATTAATAAGATTTCTTTTGTTATTACTTTTTCTGTTTAAGATCAAGGCTTTGCCATTAAACATAATTAAGACTCAAGAAGAATTTATTAAATAAAATCCTTTGACCTAGCATAATTCAAATGATGAAAATAAACCATATCATTAATACTACTGTCCTATCTTCATCCTGCATTTGTTTGGGAGAGACAAATTAATAATGCAGCACTGTAGTTTATCACAGAATTTCTCATCTCGTCTGGGTGCATGCTTGCTTCATCCTCTCATTTTGTTCAAGTTCAATTGTCAGAGCTTGCTATGGTTGCATCCTCCCACGCACTTCTGTATAATCTAACTCTTCCTAAATCCCAACACTACCCCTTCCAACCTATTCTCCATCTCATAGCTAAATCTTAAGTCGTGTTAAAGCTCAATTCAAAAGCCACCTCTCGCCCTAATCAGGATCTTCCTCTCCATGGAGAGGAGAATCAGTCTCTTCCTCACCATGCTATATGTACTTAAGTACTATAAATATTTATCAAGTAAGAGAATATGGAAGCTTTCAATCATATACTGTACACCTGAAACTTTATGATGCCATATGTTAAGTATACATATGGTATAACATACATAGTTATAGCTAACTAACATACTAACATACTAACTATAACTAACATACATAACTATAGCTTGATCTAATTAAAACAAAAACTTAAAGAAAAAAATGAAAGATTCTGAGAAGTTAAAAAAAAAAAAAATCTCCAAATAACATTCAACTTAAAAAAAAAGAGAATAGAGATCAAACTCATTTCATAAAGAGATAGTTGCCCAATGCAACATTATGCCCACCATAGAGTCCACATGACTGATAAATTTTAAATATAATTAAGAGGTTAATTTCATTAAAAAAAAAACTTTCTCTAAAATCAACAAGACACATGTTAAGTGTAATGAAAAGATAATTCAAAAACAAAGGAAACCTTTTCCCTATTTTAAAAAATATTTTCTATATTTATTCATAGGAGACACAGAGAGAGAGGCAGAAACATAGGCAGAGGATAAGCAGGCTCCCTACTGGGAGCCCGATGTGGGACCTAGGTATCCTAGGACCCTGGGATCACAACCTCAGTCAACCACTGAGCCCACCAGGTGCCCCCAACCATTTTTCTCTTTAACTTTACCACTCTATTTTTACACACACACACACACACACACACACACACACACACACACAGAGTTCATGTTTCCTCTGTCAGTAATACCTTCCCTGCTTGATGCCTCCATCAAAGGTATCTTCAAGTTTTCTCAAATAACAAAAACATTTGTCAAGTGTTGCATGATACAGCCCCTTTAAACAACACTAGATGTTTTTTTTTATCTAACCTTCCAGTGCATTTTGTGGTTTAATCTGATCTTACTAAAGTTATTTATTTTCATTTCTACCCTCTCCTTTTTAGAGTTTAAGGTCTCATAGGAGTGAACATTTAGTGCAGTTTTGCATCTTCCGTCTCTCATGCACATCACAAGTAATCAATGAGCGTTTTGGGGGAGAAGCCACTCTACAGAGAGTGTTGGCACAAATCATTTTGTTTGAATGCACAGAAAAACTGAGAGGGTCCCTATTGTTTCATCAGTGTTATGGATGTCAAATGTGGGACTTCCTGCTCATGATGGTAGGAATTTTATTTCTCTGGTTCCCTAGTGTATCCTTGATGCCTAGCATAGCGACTGGCATATAAGTGGTCTTTATATAAAAAATAAAATTAATGAAACTTAGCTACTTTTAGTGGCACAGCCTCCCTTTAAAGTTAGATTTAATATCTAGGTGCTTGATCTTGCCACATTGTTATACCATCTCTCTCATTGGCCAGACTCGGTGGTACTTAAGGGGAGAAGTAGTGACCTTATTAACTATGCACTCCCCTATGGTCTGTGCAGACACTTTTCAGGTGACTGTTTTCCATGAGTCCAGAATTGTGTTAGGTGCTTTCATGGTTTGAGTTGTAATTAAAGGGAAGGAAAAAAACTTCTTTACCTTAAAAGTCTTCTAGCTGGACTAAGAATGAAATTTACAGAAGAGACATTAACAAGAGGAAAAAACAAAATTTTATTAAGTGTGGATGGAGGCCCAATAATGAAATTGAGATCTAAAGAAGTGACCAAGGCAGGTGTGTTTTATATTTTTCAGATGAAGAAACAATGAATCTATGAGTAACTAATAAAACAAGGAAAACTTAACTTTGAGAGTTTCAGTTAGTAAGGAATTCTAAACAGAATTTGGGCTGGGGGAGTGAATATGTAAAAAATAACAAAGTAGTTTATACAGCCTTCTGGGTCCCAAATTTTCCATCTCTGCTAATAAGGATATCTGTTTGCCTCCTGGTACAGGGAAGCAATCTTCCACGTGGGAGATTTATTTCCTACTTTCAGGGGGACAGAGGAGAGTCTGATGGTCCATGCATAGGCTGGCTGTTAAGTCACTTTTATTTAAAATAATATGTTAGGGCACCTGGGTAACATAGTCAGTTAAGCACCTGACTCTTGGTTTCAGCCCTGGTTGTGATCTCAGGGTCATGCAATTAGGCCCCACATTGTGCTCCACCCTCAGTGTGGAGCCTGAGTCTTGAGTTTCTCTCTCTCTCTGCCTTTTCTGCTTGTGCTCTCTCTCTAAAATAAATAAATAAATCTTTTTAAAAAATAACAAAATAAAATAAAATATTCAATATGACAAAGTGGCACAATTCGGGGCAACCTACCCTTGGCCCCAACATAATTATTATAATTCCCTGAAATGTGTACTATATTCTCATTATACACAGAAGGCAAAGGCTTAGAAATCTAAGCAACTTAGTTTAGTTAAATAGGAATGAAGTAAATTTATTGTATATTATTATATTAAAAGTGTCAAACTTGGGGCGACTGGTGGCTCGGGAGGTTGAGCATCTGACTCTTGGTTTCAACTCAGGTCATGATCTCAGGGTGGTGAGAGCAAGCCCGGAGTTGGGCTCTGCCCTCAGCATGGAGTCTGTTTGACAGTCTATCTCACCTACTCCCTCTACCCTCCACCCCACTTGCATTCTCCTTCTCTCTCTCTCTAAAATAAACCAATAAATCCTTAAAAAAAAAGTCTCAAACTCACTTTTCATAGAAACACCTTAGAACAAATAAACATATCAGAAAGATTAAACAAGGTCTGTGCTCAATGGGACAAAGCTTTTGTGAAAACCTGGCAAAATGATGACTTCCTTAATGGGCCTTGCCACTTTCTGTCAACATGGACAGAGGGTACTTTAAGGAACTACTTAAATACCAATCACTCAGAGATGGAAAACAAACATGGGGGGGGCAAGGCAAGTGTCCTGTTTAACTTACACAACTTACTAATCACAGCAGAGACTAGAATGGTGGACAGGTCACATAGTCCTGTGAACTGGGAGACGCTGGGAAGGGAATCAGTATTGGTCACTTTAATTGCCTCTTTGCCTCTGTCTAGAGATGAAGCTTCCCTCCAAAACACTGGGTAATGTGGTGGATTTCTTTAGCTTCCTGTTCTTAAGGACAGGACACAGATATTTTAGAAAAATGGACCTCTGATACACAACCATGTGTCCTGCTCTGTCCTCATAATGTAGAAGCAATGCTGGTTCCACAGGCGTGTGGCATATGCAGTCACATAGGGACCCAAGCTCGTGATGACCTATGATTAGTTTAACATTTGGCTGGGGCTCTACTGAAATTGTTAGTAATTTTACCTTTGAACTTGATCACTTTGTAAGGGAAGTCCTCTGGAATGTAGGGGAGGAAAAATAATGTTTCCTGTACCCTTCTAGGTACAGGCTGAGACTCATTCCTCCTCTCTGTAATAAAAGACAGAGTAACAGGACAAAACCAAAGAGAAGTTTAAGAATATGTATAACTCTTGTATATACAGGAGAGACCCAAGAGAGAGTCTCCAAAATGGCCCAAGCCACCACTTTAAATACCATTTCCAGCTAAAGAGGAAAGTTGTCTGCAGAGGAGGGAAGCCAGTTATGGAAGATAACAGGCAAAGCATAGTAAAAAAAAAAGGACATAGTTGTTATAGAGATTTAAGTCATTTATCTCCTCCACTGATAGGCGTTTCTAGAGATCAGTCATCCTCTTCTTTCTGATACAGAGAAGGAGACATCCTGCCAAATGGAGATTTCTCTTATCCATGTAAATTTCCCTTACAAGAAAAATAACTTCTACTTGGTTTGCAACTCTTCTTCTGTGTCCACTATTTCTTACAAATAACCAGCTCAGTACAATCCTTCTGCCAAAGAGGCATCTTTTGGGGTGGTAAATTCTGCTCCCCCTCAATGACAGTGAAGCAGTCTTATGCAGTAACACAGGAGTTAAGCTGTTCCTTGCTACTCCTTGCAACTTAGCACCCACAGTGCCCTTGAGCACAGAATCCTGGTGGCCCCAGGGTGTGCTGGAGGTCAATGAGACTCAAAGCAAGTACAAGCAACCATGTTACACCTGTGACAGAGTGGGGTGCTGACAACCTAGAAGCCATGCTTTCCATTCAAATCCAAACTCAAAGGAAGAAAGCAATGACGTTCTAAGAACATTGGCTGGCCAGGGACCTCTGTCATAGGCTTTCTTCCTCGTGTTACCTCCTGTATTAGCCAACCAGTTAAGCTGAAA